>NC_022013.1:16199160-16206117 GCF_000317375.1 Microtus ochrogaster | reverse complement strand
AGATAGATAGATAGATAGATAGATAGATAGATAGATAGATAGATGATAGATAGATAGATAGATAGATAGATAGATAGATAGATAGATAGATGATATAGGAAGTCCTACTGTATATGTGTTGCTTTTGTTTGTTAACAAATAAAGCTGTTTCAGCCAGTGGCTTAGCAGAATAAACAAGGTGATAATTCCAAGCAGATAGACTAGAAAAGAGTAGTCAGAGAAATATCATGTAGCTGCCCCAGAAGAATGATGCCTGCTGGAACCTTGCTGGTAGGTCCCAACCTCGTGATGATGCACAGATTAATAGAGGTGGATTGATTTAAGATATAATAATTAGCAGAAACATGCATGAGCTAATAAGCCAAGTGGTATTGTAATTATTATAGTTTCTATGTGATTATTTCAGGTCTGGGCAGCTAGGAATGAACAAGCAGCCTCTGCCTAGAGAGAAAGAGAGAGAGAGAGAGAGAGAAAGATCATAGATTCATCCCATTAGTTCTGTGACTCTAGAAAACCCTGATGAATAAAAATTTTAGTATCAGAGTGGTTCTAGAGAGACAGAAGTCTAAGCATGAGTCTTTTAAGCATCGGGAATGGGCGTTTTAATTTACAGAAATTCTCAGACACTCTCTCGTGGTACTATGGAAAGTACTGAAAGCCAATGGTATAAGCTATATTTCAAACTTAAAGGGATAAATGACTTTGATTATCTCAATTCATCAATAGTGGGTAGCAATAGATTTAGTGGTGTTATATATGAAACTGTAGAAATTTTGAGGGAAATAAGGGAAATGTTTATACTAATTTCTCTTAATTACTCTGGATAATTTGCTAAAGGATAGGAAGGAGCTCCATAATAAAATTAATCAACTTCATAATACCAGAATATAATAAAAGACAATAATGAATTTAGTGATAAAGAAGCCCAGCTACAGGTGACAATAAACAGTCCAAAATTTCTAAGTGTGCCCTGGAAGAGAATCCTATCTCCAGTAGCCACAGAGCGAAAGAGTTAGGAAATCAAAGTGAAGCCCTCATTATAAGTTTGAGTGAAAATTAAAGTCTCAGCTTCAAAGGGGGTCAGCAGTTAAAGTAAGGGCATTAATTGGTAAAGAATGGGATGTTATAAACTTGGGATAGGAGGTTTGGGAGGATCCTACTGAAGCTGAGAAGAAGTCTAGGGAATTCATATGGGAATAGATTTTAAGGGTGTGAGATAACGGTAGAAGGAACATTAAACTAAATCAGGCTGAGTTTATTGATATGAGCCCTCTGAGTGAAGATTCTAGATTTAATAAGGAAGCTCACAGTTAAAAACTGGTGTGAAAAGCCTGCTTGAATGGTTGACTGACACATTTATCAAAAAAAAGACTTATTGAAAAGAAGCTGGAGATGCCTGATATCCCTTGGTCTAGCATTGAAGAAGAGATTTTTGAGGATCAGGTGTTGAAATAAGAGCGGTGGGGCTGTGTCCCCGGCACCCAGCCGCCAGCATGGCTAGCTTTACCTGAAATAATTACACGGAAACTGTATTCTTTTAAACACTGCCTGGCCCCATTAGTTCCAGCCTCTTATTGGCTAGCTCTTACATATTGATCTACCCATTTCTATTAATGGTGTATAGCCCACGAGCTGGCTTACCAGGAATGATCTTAACCTGCGTCTGCCTGGAGTGGGAGAATCATGGCGACTGCCTGAATCAGCTTCTTTCTCCCAGCATTCTGTTCCGTTTACTCCACCCACCTAAGGGTTGGCCTATCAAGGGGCCTAGGCAGTTTCTTTATTAATAAGAAATCACTCCCACATCAATCAGGGAAATTGCAAAGTGCAGTGCTAGAAAGGGTACACTGTGTAAAACCCAGCCATCCAAAATGGGAAGGCACAGAAGACAGTTCCTTCATGAATCCTATAAGAAGCAAAATGGTGAGAGGGGCACCAGCATGTTTGAAAAGTTTTGCTGTTGACCTTTTCTTTGTTTCAGACCTTAGGGCTGGAGATGCTGATGCTCAACTGGAAGAATTAAATGCAATGTGTTTAATTAGGCCCCAAGGTACCAGGGGCCATATGCCAGCATTGAATTGCCAGAGGCAAGGTGGTTATAGTGATCATAATGGACACCTATACAAAACGATGTTCATAATGACCTAACTCATACTGGTCAGCAAAGGCAAGGTGAGTTTTATAATGGCATGACTCTTATGGACCTTTTGTCCTGGCTAATCAATCATGGTGTTTTCAGGCACAGAATAGATATGAAGTCTGCTGTATTTATTTTTGATTTACATAAGCCAAAAAATTCTGAAACCAACTTTGCTTGCAAATGGACAGAAATAGAAAACACTATCCTGAGTGAGGTAAGCCAGACCCAAAAAGAGGAACATGGGATGTACTCACTCATAATTGGTTTCTAGTCATAAATAAAGGACATTGAGCCTATAATTCATGATCCTAAAGAAGCTAAATAAGAAGATGAACCCAAAGAAGAACATATAGGCATCCTCCTGGATATTAACCTTCATCAGGCGATGAAAGGAGACAGAGACAGAGACCCACATTGGAGCACCGGACTGAAATCCCAAGGTCCAAATCAAGAGCAGAAGGAGAGAGAGCACGAGCAAGGAACTCAGGACCGCGAGGGGTGCACCCACACACTGAGACAATGGAGATTTTCCATCAGAAACTCACCAAGGCTGGCTGGCCTGGGTCTGAAAAAGCATGGGATAAAACCAGACTCACTGAATGTAGCAGACAATGAAGACTACTGAGAACTCAAGAACAATGGCACTGGGTTTTGATCCTACTGCACGTACTGGCTTTGTGAGAGCCTAGGCAGTTTGGATGCTCACCTAACTAGACCTGGAAGGAAGTGGGTGGTCCTTGGACTTCCCACAGGTCAGGGAACCCTGATTGCTATTTGGGCTGATGAGGGAGGGGGAGTTATTTGGGGGAGGGGGAGGGAAATGGGAGGCTGTGGCCCAGAGGAGGCAGAAATCTTTAATAAATAAATTAAAAAAATTCTGAAACCAATTAAAGACAGACTGTGTTGGATCATGTCAAAAGACAATCTCAAACAGTAAATCATTGTCCAGACTTGAGCTGGTTTGCAGATTCAGAACCCTTTGCAGTTTTCTCCTAAAGAAGGAACTTGGTAAGATAACTAAAGTTTTACAGTCAGCCTTTCTCCAGTTCTTCTCAGAGAAACGTATGGTCTTTTATAAGGGTAACTGTACACTGGAGGAGAGGAAACACTCACAATTTCCAGGGACTGTTGAGTATGAATTCTAAATTGACAATAATTATGGGAGATTTCAAGAAACATTGTGACCCCCCCCCGCCCAGTTAAAATAAGCACTTATGGAAGCCAGATTGTTAATGGATATTTTACTGATATCTGACTCATAGTAGGTCACCAGACACATCCTGTGTTAAGATACTTAGAAGTTGGCAGTTTTCTCACGTTTGTTTCCTGATGTGTGGAGTGAGGGCTATTATGGTTGGGAAGCTTCAATGGGAGCCTTTAGAGTTGCCTCTGGCAAAGAAAATAGAAAATCAAAACCAGTATCACATACCTGGAGGAAGGACAGCAATTAGTGCCACAGTCAAAGACTTGAGAGAAACAGGAGTGGTGCTTCCCCACATCTCCCTTTAATGTTCCTGTCTAGCCCAAGCAGAAGGCAGGTGGGATGAGAGGAATGAAGTTGACTTCCAAAAGGTCAATCAGGTAGCAACTCTGATTGCAGCTGCTTTTCCAAATGCAAGGTCCTTAGTTGAGCAAATTAACATACTTCCTGATGTATGTTATGTAACTATAGATGTAACAAATGCCTGTTTCTTGGTACCTCTCCATGAGAGCTACCAGAAGCAGTTTGCTTTCAGTTGGCGAGGTCAGTGGTATACCTTTACAGTTTTGCCTCAGAGATATATTAATTCTCCTGCCCTGTGTCATAACTTAGCTAAAAGGGATCTTGATCATCCATGTCTTCCATAAAATATCACATTGGTTAGCTATATTGATGAAATTATGCTGACTGGACCATGTGAGAAGGAGGTAGCAACTACTTTGAAATCATTGGTAACAAATATGCACATCAGAAAATGGGAAATGAATACAAAAAAAATCAAGACACCATTACCACAGTGAAATACTTAGGACTCTAGTGGTACTGGTACATACAGAGATATTCATTCTAAGGTGAAAGATAAGGTATTTCACATTGTCCCTCCCACCACCAAGAAAGAAGCACAAAGCTTAGTGGTCCTATTAGAATTCTGAAGACAATACATTCCCCACTTGGGTGTGTTAAATTTGGCCCATATGCCAAGTGTCTTGGAAAGCTGTTAGCTTTGTCTGGGACCTAGAACAAGAGAAAGCTCTTCAACAGGTCTAGGCTGCTCTACCACATAAAACATATGATCCAGCAGACCCTATGTTACTTGAGTTGTCAGTGGCAAATAGAGATGCTCTTAGTAGACTTTAGCAGGTCCCTCTAGGGGAATCACAGAAGAGACCTTTGAGATTTTAGATCAAGGCTCTAACATCAACTACAGACAACTATTCTCCCATTGAAAGGCCTACTATCAGGCCTTAGTGGAAACTGAACATTTGGCAATGTGTCATCAAATTACCATGCAACCTGAACTTTCCATCATGAGCTGTGTTTTATCAGACCCATCAAGTCATCAATTGGGATATACAGAGCAGCAATCTATTATCAAATAAGAGTGATAATACATGAGACCAAGCCCATGTAGGTCTGGATGGCAATAGTAAACTGTGAGAAGAAGTTGCCCAAATGTCAATAGTTTCAGCTCCTGCCACAATGCCATCTGCTGCCAAACATATTAGGGCATTATCTATGATTGTTGGGATGGGGAAAAAAAGACTAGGTAAGGCCTGTTTTGCTGATGGTTCTGCATGTTACAGAGGCACCACCCAGAAGTCAACAGTTACAGCATTACAATCCTGCTCTGGGATAATCTTGAAAGATATAGGTGAAGGTAAATCTTCACAGTGTACAGAACTTTGGTCAGTACACATGGTCATACAGTTTGTTTGGGAATAAAGATAACCAGGTGTATAATTGTTCACTGATTCATGAACTGTAGCCAATGGACTGACTGGATAGTCAGGGACTTGCTGAAAGAATGATTGGAAAATTGGTAAGAAAGACATCTTGGTAAGATGCTTGTGGATAGATCCCTTCAAATGGGCAAAAGATGTGAAGATACTTGGGTACCATATAATTGCTCACCAAAGGTGATTTCATGATGGAGGAAGGTCATTGGTTAAGTAATAAACCAATGGCCTCATAGGTTAAAACATAGGTGGGAGGAGTAAACAGAACAGAATGCTGGGAGGAAGAGGAAGTGAGCTCAGAGACGCCATGCTCCCCTCTCCCGGGCAGACATGATAGCTCTGGTCTCTGAGGCAGACAACGATGCAGCCAGCAACCAGGTCAGACATGCTGAATCTTTCCTGGTAAGCACACCTCGTGGTGCTACATAGATTATTAGAAATGGGTTAAGAGGCTGAAACTAATGAGACAGGCAGTGTTTAAAAGAATACAGTTTGTGTGTTGTTATTTCAGGGCATAAGTTAGCCAGGCGACCGGGGTGCCGGGGATACAGCCCTGCCACTCCTATTACAACAATTCCAGATGAAGAGGAATTTTATAATCAAACAGGTAGAGTTTCCCATTCTGAACAATCAGCCTATTTCCCCAGTCATTCTTGTTATTGATAATGGGCCCATGAACAAAATGGCCATGGTGGCAGAGATGGGAGTCATACATGCACTCAGAAACCTGTATTTCCACTCACCAAGGCTTACCTGGCTACAGCTGTTGCTGAGTGCTGGGTCTGCCAACAGCAGAGACCAAACTGAGGCCCAGATATGACACCATACTTCTTGATATCCAGTCAACAATCTAGTGGCAGGTTGGCAATATTAGACACTCTGTCTCTATGGTGTAGATACTTATTCTGGTTATGGATTTGCCTTTGCTGCATGTAATATTTCAGCCATCCATGCACTTAGAGAATCCCTCCTGCCCCACCACCATGGTATTTCACACAGTATTGCTTCTGACAAGGGAACTCACTTCACAGCCAGAGAAGTGAATCCATTGGTCTTACAATGTTTTCTACCATTCTGAAGCAGATGGCTTGATAAAAGGTTACAATGGCATTCTGAAGAAACAAAGAGGGTACCAATTAGGTGGGAGCATCTTGAAGGGCTGGTCAGGGTTCTCGAAAAGACAGTATTTGCTCTGAATCAACCTCTGATATATGCTACAATTTCTCCTATAGTCAGAGACCCTGGGTCCAGGAATCAATGGATGCAAAGGGGAATAGTTCCATTCACTATTATCCCTAGTGACTCACACAGAAAATTTTCATTTCCTGTTCCCACAACCCTAAGTTCTGCTAATCTAGAAGTTTTGTTTCCAGAGGAGAAAATGCTTCTGCCTGGAGTGACAACAAACATCCCACTGAAGTGAAAACTCAGACTTCCCTATGTTATTTTGGGTAACTAATGCCTATAAACCAATAGTCTAAGAAAGAAATAACAGTATTAGGAGGGGTGATAGGTCCAGATTACCATGTGGAAATTGGATTGCTTCTCCACAATGGACATAAGAAGAATTATATCTGAAGTGGAGAAGAACCTTTAGGGCATCTCTTGGTACTTTTGTGCCCTGCGATTAAAGTTAATGGGAAACTACAACAATCCAACCCAGGCAAGACAGCAAAGGGCACAGACCCATGAAGAATGAAGGTATGGCTTACCTCCAGGAAAAGGTCTGCAGGAAGTGCATGTAGGAGGTGGGGAAAATCCAGAATGGGTACTAGAGGAAGGTAGTTCTAATTACCATCACAGAATACGTGTCCAGATGCAAAACAAAGATTACAATGGGCAGAGTGTTTCTGTTGTATATTGGTTTGTTTTTTTTTTTT
>NC_022013.1:16176679-16198238 GCF_000317375.1 Microtus ochrogaster | reverse complement strand
AGAGAGAGAGAGAGAGAGAGAGAGAGATTGATTTCATAAGGTCTGCCAGTCTAAAGAACCCTGATTTATATAAGTATTTGGGGACAGGGACAAATGAGCTCAGTATGTAATCTGTGCAAAGGCATGCTTTTGTTTATCATTTTTCTTATTGACTTCATCAAATAATTTAAGCTTGGGATAAGTCATTAAAAAGGATTAAGGGGAAGACTATAAGCATTTCTTCTGTATGTCACTTTTAAAATGCTTTCAAAAGTGAGCATGGGTCTGCTAAGGGGATGACTGGCAATAAATTTTGGCTGTAGAAGCATGAGCAACTAGTATTGGATCCACAGTACCCATATCAAAAGTGAGGCATGTTTGTACATGTTTCCAACTTCAGCACGTGCCTGCACCTCCTACAATGGTGGGAAATAAGATAGGAAAATTTCTAATGCTTTTCAGCCAGCACCAAAATAAATGCAGTTTTAGGATCACTCAAAGACCCTCTATAAGGAAATTAGGAAGAGAGTGATAGAGAAAGGCATCATAAATCCTTCTCCGCCCTCCAGCTGAGTGCATTTGCAAATACTCTTGTACATACATATATAGAGCACACACATACAAAATAATAAATATAATTTGATTAAAACAAAACTATTCAAGTTGTTCAAAGTGATACTGGAAGTCTATTTGGATGAGGCTCAAGGTCTACATGTCCCAAGGACAAATCTGGATATTCTTTCTAGAATAATATCATCAATTGAATAAAACAATGTATGAAAATTCTTTTAATTTTTGAAACCTGCAGGAATTTGCTACACAATATCATCTAAATTTAATGTAACTTTCATAACAACTAAAATCTTGGAATTTGAGAAAACAGGATTCATAGAAAATATATGTAAAAAATGAAGATTAAGAAATATGATTTGTAGTATTTTATTGAAATTATTTTTTTCTCAGAGTAAGTAATTCAGTTTTTAAGAAAATAAACATCAATATTTTTGAGGAAATAAAATATTTACATACATTTTATAATAAAAATATAATAAAAATATTAATACAGCATTTCAACCATTTTGAAAATTGCTTAACATTATATCTCAATCCTCCTAAATAGCACACAAGCAAAATGTAGACGCCAAATTTCTATGTACCTGCTCAAGTCAGAGGTCTCTCCCAAGTGCTCAGTGTCATAGATGTCTCCAGCGCTGAAACTTTGATGATAAAATAACTCTTTGAATAAAGTGCTTTAATCCTATCACAGGAGAACCAAGCTAGGAAGAGAAATTTGGAAATTCTGTTAAACTGGGAGGCTAAAGGAGGAAGAGTCGGTAAAAAGAGAGACCCCCTAGGATTAGCCTATTTCCTAGTATGTCACTGTAGAAAACAAACACGTTCATGTGTCGTTAAACATGCTTCATGAGTGACTAAAAACAAATGTAATAAATGCATTTTTCTGATGAAGGATTACACTGCAATTTCATAGGTGCCTTTTTGTTGGAATATTTTCACGTTATTCTCGGTTGATGTAGTCTTTCCACTTACTCTTTCACTATTTTGTAAACACACATATCATACACTTAGATTATATTGTTCCCCATCATGCTCTCATCACGCTTCAATCCCCACTGAGTCCCTTATTCCCCCAAATTTCTCTTTTTTTAATGTCTTAAAACAAATAACTTTATGCATTTAATAGGTGGAGGAACCCAGGTCATAGTGGTCCTGTGGATTTCAGGGACCAGTTTTCATGAGTCAGTTATTACACTTCACCACATGAGTTCTAGAAATCAAACTAGTATAATTAGTCTTGGCTATAGCATCATCTTTATGAAACCTGTTGTGTGATCTTGTTGAGACAATCTCTTTTCACAATATTATGTGGAAAGTTTTATGCTAAGCATTATAGTTTCATGCTCCACTACATTTAACTATGGATAAACATTCCCTTACATGAACACATGGGTGAATTGTTTGCTGAATAAAAGACAAAAGCTAGTGTTTATATAACTGGAGAACATTACTTCCTGTCTCACACAACAACTTTTAACTGTCATTAGTCATCAGAGAAGACTGGGGCTTCATGAGCTCTATCCCAATACATGCTGGGATGCTGTTTGTCTAGGTCTGGTTCAGGCAACAACTGGTGTTCCTGTTTTCTAGATGTCATGTCACAGAATGTCAAAGCACTCCTTCCCATATTCCAGCTCTTACATTCTTTCTGCACCTCGCTACAGTGTACCCTGAGTTCTGGATAGAGGGGCACTTAAAGATTGAATAATTGGTGAGGGATGATGTTAGGTACGGTTTGAGATTAAGCAATCAACAGCCATCTATTTGAATCATGAATACCTGTTGAAAATTAAAACAACCTTTAAATATATATATATATATAATATATATAATAAATAATATATATATATTATTTTTTTATTTTGGTTCCATCAAAATGGTAAAGGCATATCTCACCAAGCATGATGACCAGTGTTTTTCTTCTGGAACCATCTTCTGCAAGCTGTCTTCTGACCTTTTCATGTGTGTTTTCAAATGTGTACACAAAAGCACTGATGCACACACACACACACACACACACACACACACACACACACTGATGAAAGTACAAAAAGATAAGAAGTAGAGCACTTGAATTTCAAACACCAGAGTTTTAACTATATTCCAAGAAGGAACATTCTGGGAAAATATTATATTTATCCACTATTGTAAAAGTAAACAAGAAACCAAACAACTACTTCTGTACAAAACTGTGAATTCACCTTCTCAATCAGAGGTCATGGACATAGTGATGGAACTCTCAAGAATATGGTAGTACAAATGATTAAGCTGTGTTTTCTATTATGTTGGTGTAGACAATATGGATAGCAACTGCCTTCATAGCTTTCCATGTTTGGAAGCTCAAAAAATGTCCATATATTCCTTTGTAGCTGAAGCATAATCTTTTTGTGTGCCTATAAGCATGTACATCCCACTGCTTGCATCATGCTGAGCCTTGTGTCCCATGCTCAATGAAGTGGATGCTCATATTATTGTATCAGAGCAAACGCTGATGACTGACCTACACATGGCAGTAGGTACAGTGGAAGTTTTTCTCTCTGGCAGCTAAGAATGATGATGCCTAGTCTTCTGGGATGATGACCATTCCTCATGGTGGACTAAATTTGATGATGAAAATAATGATGCCCCGTGCTTACACAGAACTGCAACATAGGGTGTGGTACAATTTTTAACTCATATTTCTTCCTGCTGAGCAGTTGAAGTTAGGGACGTCAGTAAATAGTGTTTGATGCATAAGCATGAGTCCTGGATTGATCTTCACCATTAATATAAAGAGGTAATATTGATGGTTTGTGCTTCCTATTCCATCAGCAGGGAAGTAGAGGCAGAAGGATTTCTGGAGACAAACTAGCCAGAATGCTAGCTAACTTTGTGATCTTCAGAATCCAAGAGAGTCTCTGCCTCACAAAACAAGGTGGATAGATCCCAGTTAACAATACTTAAGGACAACCTCCACATGAACACCCTGACATACATAAAACACAAAATGAAGTTCTGGTTGCCCATATTTCACTCCATGATGTCCCCCTATCCCATGAGGGGTTTCTCTGAACAAAAGAAGAAGCCATGCTTTACTTCATGACATCTGCCAGTAATTTTTTCTTTTCGCTGGAACAACACTTACCTTCATATGGGACTTGCTTTTAGAAGTTTTTATGTAAAAAAAAAATGCTGAGTGCAAATATAATATAGATTTTGATATTTCAAAGCAAGGGAAAGACCAGAAAGGTTAGGTGCTTTGGCCTGGACATGAAGTGAAGAAAGAACTCCAGAAACACCATAAAATGTGGAATTAGGACAAGCTTAATTATTCAATTTTAAATTAAATATTAATTACCCAGATTAATATGAATCTTACATTTATGGAAGACATTTCTTACCTGAAGGACTTTCAAAACCCCATTTGAATTTATAAGCTAAGGTATTATATAGAACATAAAATCATTAATTAAAACATGAAATTCATAAAATATATACATTCTTAGCTAGCAAAAAAAATAGATGTGCTTAAGTCTCTCTTGAGTGTTCATTACTGGCAGAATTTCAGGAAGAAACTAAATGAGTTATTCTGTTTCTTTATGAATGTGTCATGGTATGAATTCCTTTGCTCCTTTGCCTCATGTCCCCAAAAACTACTACCAAGTTATTTCCCCCCTCTTCTTACCTGTTTATGCCCCAGTCAAGGTTTCACTTGTAGCATATAAGACACTGGGTCTTCCGTCTTCTATGACTGTGGTGTGGAAACAACAAAGTCAAGTAAGTAAGAATAAAGCTGGGTATGGAGACTCAACCCTAATGATTGGATACTTTCTTACTATACTCGAAACCATAAGTACTATCTACATCATTGTATAAATCAGGTATGTTGTTGAATGCTTGTAATCTCCACACTTGAAAGGTAAGAAAAAAATAATCAAAGTTTCAATGTACTCTTGGGCTACATAGGGTGTTTGAAGCCATCCTGATATAAATAAGACTACGTAAAAAAAAAACAATGAAACAAATAAACATAAAAAATGTAAATAGTGTCATACTTTGTTGATTTTAATGACAGTGCCTCCATAGGCCTATACGTTTTAATAATTGTTCTCCCCTTAGTAGAACTTTTTGTGAACGATTAGAAGATGTGGCCTTTTTGGGAAGAGATAAGGCCATGTTGAATGAGATTTCCAAAGCCCAGACCATTCCTAGTTGGGTTTGTTTCTCTCTGCCTCGTGTTTGTGGATCAGTTATAAGATTTCAGCTATTTCTATAGTGTCATGCCTACCTGTGTGCTGCCATGCTCTGAGTCAGGTTGGTCACTGACTCACCCAGTGAAGTAGTAAATATGTCCTCAATTAACTGCTTTTTTTATGAATTGCTTGGTTCATGGTATTTTGTCACAGTGACAAAAAAGTAACTAAGACACACACTCAATGGCTTTTGTTATTCAAGCCCTAAGAGTAAGGGTTGGGAGCAATTTTTCACACTAAAAAGGTGACATTTATCACAGGATCACATTACAATTGGATTCTTACTATGAATTGAACAAATCAAATAATGAGAGCCACTACCTATTCAATGTTTAATAAAATGTACCCTAACCCTAAATATGGCACTGAGCATATTTAAATAAACCAACACCTCTATATATTGTTTTTTTTTTTGTTCAGAGTGTAGCACAGGTTCAATGTATCAGCAAATACATTGGTTTTGGGAAGGATGATGAGAACAGATATGAGAAAGGTGTAAGATGTCCAAGAATTTATAACTAGGGATAGGTATTCCAGGGATAATTAAGGGTAAAGCTATTTTAAAAAGTGTTGCTACTGACAAAGGCAACCATTGATGAATTGGAAAACACCCTCCATGCCTCTCTTCTTTGACCCTGAAATGACCTGTGTCACACTTAACAGTAACTGTCAACTTGATTAGATTTAGAATCACAATGGAAACAGATCCCCAGGAATACTTATAAAATATTTTCTAAATGAGGTTGTGTAGTGATGAGGCAAGCTGAGTCCCGCCACCCAGCTATCTTTACACCCAAAATAATTACATGGAAACTATATTCTTTTAAACACTGCTTGGCCCATTAGTTCTAGCCTCTTATTGGCTAATTCTCACATCTTCATTAACCAAGATGTTAATCTCACATTAGATTAACCTTTTTAATAATCTGTGTTGCACCACAAGGTGGTGGATTACTGGGAAAGATTCTAGCCTACATCCATCACGGGATGAAGAATCATGGCGACTGCCTCATTGCCTTCTTCCCAGCATTCTGTTCTGTCTACTCCACCCATGTTCTGATCTATCAGGCCAAGCAGTTTCTTTATTAATTAAACAATGAAAGAAATACATAGAAGAAGACCCACCTACATCACCTACATATTAAAGTATATATTTGTGACTGGTGACTACCAACAATTCCATCCACTTTTGTGCACCAAGACCACATGAACAAGATTACAAAGAGTACTTGGAAACCTTCAGAGCCAGGCTTCTCTGTCTACCCTGTCCCTACATACTTCCCTATTTGCCATGCCACTAACTACACCAATGGGACTGCTTGGAGAGTGAACCCAAAATTTTAAAAATTACTTCATAGTGTCCATCCACATATCCATGCTGTCAGGTATTCCACCTACTGTTGGACCAGGGATCTTGTGAAGGTAAACCTTAAATCCTAATTAGAGTTCTCAGAACTCATCTTCCTTCTCTCACACCTGCTTGCTTATCACCAAGCCTCCTTAGCCTTTTTCCCGAGGGAAAGGTGAGTGCATTATCCTGCCATTCTCTAGCCCCACAATAAATGCAGGACAATCAGATGCCACAGGGAGTCAAGTCAAAGCAGGAATTCAGTTTATTACTGTGAGTTGTAGTAGGAAAACTGGCTGTTTGTCATCCCAGCGACCCAGCTAGCTTACACTCAAAATAACCACACAGAAACTGTATCAATGAAATTACTGCTTGGCCCATTATCTCTACCCTCTTTTTGGCTAACTCTCAGTTCTTGGTCTAACCCATTTCTAATAATCCGTGCATCGCCATGAGGTCATGGCTTACCAGGAAAGATTCTAACCAGTGTCAGTCTCAGGCACACTGCCCTTCTTCCCAGCATTCTGTTCTGTCTACTCCACCCACCTAAGCGCTGCCCTATCAAAAGGCTAAGGCAGTTTCTTTATTCAACCAATGAATGCAATGCATAGACAGAAGAACCTCCTACATCTGTGAGTGTCAGCTCATACAGGCTAAGTGACATCATGTAATGTGGGGGTGCCTTCAGGCAATGAGGGAGAGCCAAGCCCTCCCTCTGTCTGGAGAAGTGTCTACCTAAATTTTGCTATCTCATCCCTCCTTGATAGCTTTGAGTCTATCCAAATTCTAGCCAGGTTTTTGTCTGTCCTACACACCTCAAGGTACAGGCCTTGAGATAATTTTGACCCAACAGGCTACCAGACACCCAAACTACCACCTCATACATCTGGTACTGCTTGGCCTCCAAACATTGGGACTGAGTCAGAATCTCAGGTAAGAACTCCAAAAGCCAGTTATTTCACTACCCCACCAGTCATGCCATATGCCCTGCTTATTTGATAGAGATTGGAGTGGATGTTTGGTTTTGAACCTATGCTGATCTCCTCCTCTGCTCATTAGAGCTATGTTCTTAGCATGGGAACCAGAGTCTAATGGCTTGTTATAAGTTAGAGCTCTCTTTTTTGTTGTGGGAATCAGAACCTGAGGAAATATCTGTTGTGAGGAGTGGTGGGCTGCGTCCCACCACCCAGCTACTGCACGGCTAGCTTTAAACAAAATAATTACACAGAAACTGTATTCTTTTAAACACTGGTTGGCCCATTAGTTTTAACCTCTTATTGGCTAGCTCTTACATATTGATCTAACCTATTTCTAATATTCTGTGTAGCACCACAAGCTGGCTTACCAGGAAAGATCTTAACCTGTGTCTGTCTGGAGTGGGAGAATCATGGCAACTGCCTGACTCGGCTTCTTTCTCCCAGCATTCTGTTCTGTTTACTCTGCCTACCTAATTTTCTGTCCTATCAAAGGCCAAACAGTTTCTTTATTAATTAACCAAATGAAAGCAACAGATAGACAAATGACCCTCCTCCATCAATTGTCAGTTCTGATAAGTAAACATTTATATCCAAAATAATGTTATCTCTAAGAAACCTAGCTAACAGACTGCTTGACTTTGAGTTGTTTGGAGAAAGTAAACCCTTAATTAAATTCTACTACTTTTGATTTAATATCTCTTAAGAAATTCTATTAGTAAACCCTTTATAGTACCAATTCTAACATGTTGAGTTTATTCTACATCACTACAATGAACAAAACAGAACAGCAAACTCAGGGGCATGAACAAAAACCAATCTGAGAAATGATGTCTCTACGCTAGTTCCTCTTAGTGAGGCAAGGGCTATGAAACAACCCACTACTTTGGGTCCTGCAAGTGCTTTCCCCAAGGCAGAGGCAGTAGTGTATGGTTGAAAATTAAGTCCATCACAGGGTGTACTGCTGGGACTAGGAGAAAATTCAATTACAAAGCATTAAATTCTGTCTCACATTTATGAGAATTTTTATGTATTTGCATTTTAATAGATACTTTATGTGCTTCCTTATTTGTTCTTCATTAGCAATAATTTAATTCTCTTTTTTTTTCTTATTTAGAACCAAGAGATATAAAGTAGCATCCTCAAGATGAGTTATAAAAGTGGATAACTGGACTTTTCACCCTACCTGCCTTACTCACTGCTACTTGATCTTCAGTCTAAAATCTAAAATTTTGTTCTTAGAAAATGGACTGACAGGTGGAGAAAGACCTTGTGGTACTCTTACAGTTGCTGAAAGAAGTTTCTGTTGTCTTGGGCTTTGAGTTGAAGTGTTTCAGGCATACATCCAAATCTCAGGATTCCTACTGAAGTTCAGGTTCTCTTTACGAGGACACTCAATTGCACCAGGGACATAAGGTTATTCATAAAGAAGAGACAGTTAATTAAGAAAGAAAAAGGCACCTTCAAGAAAGAGTATTGACTAGTGAACTAAGGCAAGTTATATATGTAAAGTACTAGGCTATTAAGCTCTTGACCCTTTTTAAGAGATTTACATAGCATCTTTCTCTCCTACATTTATATACTTATGACAAATTGTGTTTAAGGAAAGTGATTTTAGTTTAAAATACTGGAGCTGATGTTCAGTCTATTTAACAGATATTTTGAACAATATTTACTGTGCCATTTAATTACTTAAAGCTTCTATAAACTACAAAAAGAGGAATGAAGCAAATGAGGAATCCATTAGTAGTGAATGTGCTTGCTATGTATGAATGAGAAGTAGAGTTTGAGTCTCCAGTACCCATGTAAAATGCTAGGTGGACATAGCATCCGGCCTGTGATTCCTGCCTCAGAAGGAGGATGTGGGGATCCTCAGAGCAGGCTGACTAGGGAGAATAACTCTAGGACTCATTGAAATTCCCTACCAGAAGAAATAAGAACCACCAGGCATGATTCCTGACATCAAAACTTTGGCTCCCACATTATATTCACATCTATACATATACAAATATGTATCACACACACACACACACACACACACACACACACACACACACACAGAGTCAGTCACACCACAAAAATGTAAGAGACAAAAACATAGGATAAAAGAATAAGCCACTTCCTTCTTCAGATGATGGCCTTGTGGTTCAGGGAGTCACACATCAAATACCAATGGTTTCCTCAGTTCTGTGCTCTGCTTTGTTCATGCTCACTATGGAATGTTTGCTCATGAGTAGTACTGACATATATATATATATATATATATATATATATATATATATATATGAGCTGAAGCCCTTAGTTAGTTGAATCAGAAACAATTCAAGATAAGTACATTTATAGAGTTAAAATAGGTAATATTGTGGGGAGAAAATCCAGGAAAATAATTGACATTTAGAGCAAGAAAGCTCAAACAAATGTAAGATGAAGTTAAACAATTACCATGCCTCTCCTGTTAGTTGGTCAGAGACCCAGGATCACAGGGCTGCAGAATGTCTGGGTACAAAGATTAACAGATTAACACTGAACAACTTAACTTAAATTTACAAAATTTACTTAAATTAACAGAAAACACTGGGGGTGCCTTCACTATACCAGAAGTATTCTGATTTGATCTATGAGGTAGTAAGCGAAGTTTGGTGACTCTGTTGTGCATCAGTGCTTCCTTGGAGTGGCATCAACACATTTGTCACCTTCTTAATCACTACTTATGTGACTACGAAGTCTCATTGAACAGTTTCTCATATAAGACTAAAATCCTCTTTTCTGCCTTTGCTTCCACATCTGCTCCACACTGTCACATTGTTCCTTCCTTCTCTGATGTTGAGGACTCAAACCCAATACCAATTTGTCATACTGAGATGTACCCCAAAATTATTTTTAATTTATCAAGTTTTTTAAAAAGTTTTCATACACCTATATGTTTTATTATGAACAAATTTACATTCTTACCTTTTTACTCTTTAATTTTTTCAACTTCTTAACTCCCATCATTCCCCACTTTTCCCCTATATGGTTGTATGCCTTCTTTTGCATCAAATATGTGTGTGAGTGTACATATACATATGAAATTATAAATCTATAAAAGAATTTAAAAACTAATAAAAAACATAAATGTGATACCTGTCCCAACTTGTTCAATACTGCTCACTTCAACATACAGTAATTTGACTCTCTGATATAAATATCAATGAAATACTAAGGCTCTCTAATTTTCCTTCTCTACTTGCTCTGACTATAGAGAAGTGAATTTTGAATCCAGTTCTCATGAGAATGTATTGAGATTCGACATCCTTGGGGTTTGAGAGATGCAGCAGTTAAGGGTACTTGTGACTGCCTCTTAGTATTGACCCAGATTAGGTCTTTCCTTTGTACCTACTCAGAAGGAACAGGAAAATTTACCTCCACTAGAACCCAGTAACCTGTTGCAAGTAAGAGGACCTGCTTGGCCTATTAGCTCTAGCCTCTTATTGGATAACTCTCTCATCTTGATTTAGCCCATTTTTATTAATATGCATGTCGCTACATGGCAGTGGCTTACTGGGAAAGATTCAGCATGTCTGACTCTGGTGGCTTCATAGCAGCTCTCCCTCACTCAGCTTTCTTCCTTCCATCATTCAGTTCTGTTTTCCCTCATACCTAAGTTCTGCTCGATCCAAAGGGCAAGGGAGTTTCTTTATTCATTAACCAATGAAAGCAACACATAAACAGAAGGACCTCCTACACCAAAGTAGGTCCTAAGATATGCAATATAGCGAAGCACAGGACAAGACCTTCAAACTGACAATTATAGGTATGCTCAAGGACCTCAATGAGTATATGAATAAATCCTTAATGAAAGCACAAAAATACAGTTGAATAAAATATGAAAACACTGCAAGGTGTGAAAGTAAAATTAGAATCACAAAAGAAAACCCAAACTAAAATAAAATGGAAATGAAAACTTTAGGAAGTCAAAATAAAAATAAATAATAAATAAATAAATAACAAAAAACCTTCAGAGGTAAGCCTCACCAACAGAATTTAAGATATGGAAGAGAAAATCTCAGGCTTTTAAGAAAAGATAGACAAAGTGGATAAGTCAGCCAAAGAAAATGTTAAATCATAATTAATCCTGGAACAAAAAATCCAGAAAATCTTGGATACTATAAAAAGTCTTAATATACAAATAATGGAACTAAAGGAATGAGAAGAAACTCAGGCAAAAGGCATAAAAAATATTTCAACAAAATCATAAAAACTTTCTCATATTAAAATGAGAAAACTATCAAGCTACAAGATGAGTACACCAAGTAGACATGGCCAGAAAAGAAACTTCACATGACATATAACAATGATAACATTAACTGTGCAGAATAAACAATGTTTGATAAAAGATGTAAGGACAAAATATCAAATACCATATAAAATAAGACCCATTAAGATAACAATGGACTTAATGAAAACTATGAGAGCCAGTGTACCTAAACAGATGTCATACAAACTCTGAGATACAATAGATATTACTATAAAATATTGTACCCCCCCCAAAAAAAACTGTCAGTTACAATCAGGAAGAAAAGAATTCCACTTTGAAGACAAATTAAAGCAATAGCTGTCCATCATTTCAGTTCTAAAAATGCACTAGAAGAAAAACTTCAATCTTTGGAAGTTAATCATATTCAAGGTATAATAAGGAATAAATAATCACAGAATAGTAAATCAAAAGAGTGGGAAACCAATACAACGATGAAAATACTAGAAAAAAATAAATACTGCTCACTGATAACTTTCGACATAATTTTTAAATTCGACAATAAATAAACACCGAATAATAGAATGGACTATATGACAGAATACGTATTTCTGCTGCATCTAAGAGACACATAGCATTATGAAGGATAGCTATAATCTTTGGATAAAGGTGTGGATAAAATTAAGCAAACAATTGTAGCATTTTAATCTATGACAAAATAAACATCAAACCAAAACCATAGAGAAGAGATAGGGGAGAACACTACATATTCATCAAAGAGAAAAATCCCCTAAGTGGATATTGCAATTCTAAGTATCATTGCACCAAACACAAGGGCACCCAATTTCTTTAACACTATGTCAGCTAAAATCGCATATTAACCCTCACCTAGAAATAGTGGGTGACTTCGGTCCCCTCTTCTGGCCAAACAAAAGGTCATCTAAATAAAACCCAAACATATAAATGCTGAAGTGAAATAAGGTCAAAAATCAAGTGGACATAATATATATTTACACAACATTTTGTGCAAACACAAAAGAGTATACCTTCTTCTCAGTGGCTCATGGAAAATTTTCCAAAATTGACTTCATATTTGAAAGTGAAAAAAGTCTCAGCAGATATCAGAAAATTAACATAACATCATAGTTAAACTAATACCATGCTTCCTTTCCGAAAATGTGGATAAAAGATGTATGTGGTGGTTTGAATAGAAATGGCTCCCACAGACTCAGGTGTTTTGAATACATAGCCCATAGGGACTGGCACTACTAGAAGTGTTACCTTGTTGTGCTACACCTGTATCTATTTTGTATCATGAGAAAGAAGAGACACAACACTTATGGGTTCCAAGGTCTTCAAGAAATCATCATATAAGCAGGGTTGTTGATCAATCAAGGAGGCAGAACAAGGACTCAGGAACCTTGTTTCTCTTGACAGCCAGAACCAGTACAGAAGTGTGGGGTATAAGCACAAAACCATAAGCATACCTATGCCAAGCTACATTAATATTTTTCAATAATCATGATTCAGGGATTAGAGGCTTCCTCACTATTTTGCATCATTGTTGACTGACACAAAATGTCCAGAAGATGCATTTGTTCTTTTGGTTGTTGGGGACAATTCTTGTGTTTGGAGTATTGTTACTTAGAAAGGAAGTTGGTTAGCTTCTGGACAGTCCCCATGGAAACTCCATCGAAACATGAATTTTGTTTTACCCTACAGGTGAAATGGAGTCTGAAGTCAAAATGGCAGAACTTAAGACAAGGTGCGTTTGCCTGCTCCCTTCACTCCTACCTTGTTTTATGACAAATGAAACAAATCTTTATCTAGGGGCTAGAACATAGAGTTGTTTTGGACCCTCAGAATCATAAGTTTAACAGCATCTGTGCATTCTTGAACAAAGTGTGTATTGGCATTAATGATACAGTGGACAGACAATAGTATAGGGACAGGATAGTCAGGGGACCCATTAGATTTGTAACTAGGATTATCAACCAAAGACGTACTTGAGAAGTAAATCAAGCCAACTGGTATTTTGTTATCTTTCCTCCTCCCTTGTGAGAGAATTTTTTTCAATGTTGTTAGGGTGTCTTTAATAATATCTGAATGTTTGGCATAAAGGCAACATGTTTCTTCCCAGACTATACATAAATCTTCTTCTTTAAAGTAAAGTAGATCCAGCCACCACAGCTTTGTTACACCATTTCAGTTAGTGTATCAACTTGATTTTACAGTAAAGAGATGGAGGAATGTGCTGTGGAACAATGGTCTTGTACCCTATCACTAGCATTGCTTTAATACAATGTTGAATGGCCAGTAGCCAAGCAGGAAATAGAGGTGGGGTGGCTAGGCAGGAAGTATAGGTGGGGCAAAGAGAACAAGAGACTTTGGAAAACAGGAAAGACAGCCCACACTTGTTACCCAGATACAGGGGACTCAAGATTGAGAATGCCTCACTGATAAAAGGTACCAAGCCATATGGCTAACACAGAAAAGAAGTTAAAGAGTTAATAAGAAACTTGAGCTAAAAGACCAACCAGTTTATAATTAATGTATGCCTCTGTGTGTTTATTTGGAGCTAAACAGCTGTGGAACCTGGTGGGACAGAAATCTCAGGACATAAGAATGGAGGTAGGAAATATTTCTGTTGGTTTGTTCATCAAGTATTCACGGGTTTTGGTTCCCAGTGATTAAGGCTGTGCCTATGAAGAGGGGGTAAGAATGGGAGGTGTTCTTCTGTTATGCAATAAGCCAGTAATTCCCAGAAGCATCTTCCCTACCACCCCCCTGACACACGTAAAGCTCAGGCCTGTTATTTCCTGTGAAGAACCCTAGGGAATGGCAGGGCATGAAGTCAAAAGTACAGGGAAACCAAGTAAATGTGGGCGCATCCCAGATGGTGTATTCATTGAGGGGAGCCCATTTGACACATCAGGAGACATAGGTGTCATAATTTCTGTATACAGAGGAGAAGGATGGTTTGCTATGGTATCAAAAATAGGATTCTTTCCCTTGGAGATTCCCCCCAAGAGATTTTGCCTTTGGTTTAGCAGTTTTAGCCTCTTAAGGGGACAAGGATGATATATTCTCCTCTATGCCAGTGGAACCTGAAGTATTAGTTGTCAGGGCGCAGGAAGGTTGAAAGTATAGTCAAAGGCTGGGAAATGGGGCATTTAACATCAGATTAGGTTTTCCAGGTAAGTGTCAGGTAGCAATCACATTGATTGGCCACTAGCAGTTGCACCAGGATTTATCCCTACTGCTTGTACTGGCTTTTTGGGAACCTATTCTCTTTGGATGGATACCTTGCTCAGCCTAGATATACTGGGGAGAACCATGGACCTTTTCCAAAGCAATGTGCCTTAGCATCTCTGAGAAGTGAATGAGGTGGGGTGGGTTGTATGTTGAAGGGATGGGAGAAGGGGAGGTAGTTGGATCTTGGATTAGTATTTATAATGAAAGAATATAGTTTGTTTTCTTTTTTAAAACCTAAATTTAAAAATGATTACCTATATCTTTCTGATTATTAACCCTGTGCTAAAGTTTTAAGTTAACTCTTTTTCTTACAAATACTACAGGTTTTTTTAAACTATAATCAATAATTTTAAGCCAATGATTTCGTAGTAGTGTTACTCTTCCTCTTCCTGTCCAGAAGTTTTAATCCTTGACATAGAGTTTTGTTTTTTTGTTTGTTTGTTTGTTTTTTGTTTTTTTTGTATTTTTGGCTCAATGTCCTTTATTTATGGCTAGAAACCAATTATGAGTGAGTACATTCCATGTTCAACTTTTTGGGTCTGGGTTACCTCACTCAAACATAGAGATTTTAAAATTGTGTCTGTGTCTGAAAAAGTGTGTTCCATAACCCAGTTTCAGAGGCAACTCTTTAATAAAGCAGAATAGCATAAAAACTTTAATATTATTCATACTGAACCGACAGTTGAATTAGCTTAGTGCCTAGAAATCCCAGAGATAAATTCTGAACCTAGGTGGCTGACTGCAATAGTAACAGTTGATCTGAAACCAAGTCACACAAAGCACAGTAAACTCATACATTTAAGACCAGTCTGAAACTAATATTCAGTAGTCATACTCATAGATTCAAACCAACTAGACCAGCTGTAGTTTTAAGGCATTGGGGGTAAATGAGAGAAGTAGATATCTGACTGACAGACCAAAAGAAAAAAAAAAGAAAAACGTCTGAGTTTTTTCTCCTGCCTGGTTCCCACAATCATTACGTCCCAAAGAAATCACACAGAGGTCTACATTAGTGATAAACTTATTGGCCTAATAGCTTAGACTTCTTATTAGCTCTTATAACTTGTATTAACCCATTATTCTTGTCTATACTAGCCACGTGGCTCAAAACCTTATTCAGTGAGGCAGTCACATCTTGCTCTTTCTGTGGTGGGGTCACAGCTGCAGAGAAATGGACTTCCTTCTTCCTAGAAGTCTCCTATTCCTCTTGACCCACCTCTATTTCCTGTCTGGTTGTTTCGCCTGTACTTCCTGCCTGACTTTTTACCAATCAGCATTTATTTAAAGTATAATTAACTGAATACAGACCACTGTCTCACACCACTTCCCCCTCTTAAATAAAACAAGAACTCTGAATCTAATATTCTTTGTTTAGCTTTTCTCCTGGCCATTAGCCATAACAACTTGTAACCAACATTTTAAATGAAGGAAAATATTCATAGTACATATTTTTGCAAATGTGGCATAGTTTTCCAGATTATATCCTGCTGGTTGGGGACACTGATAATCTTATAGCGACCTAAAGAAAATTTAGAATTATGATCAAGTAAGTCTTGACTGGAGTATCCTATGAGGCTTGATCATTTCAGGCAGCAGTCTTGAATTTGTTTTGGATGTAAAACTGAGACATCTAGGCCATCTCCTTTGGCAATTTCTCAGGTGGTCTTCCTTGATCAAACCTGAGTTTTCTTAACTCAGAATAAATCCACAGCCTCTTATTTCCTGTGGAAACAAAAGCAAATCCTCTTCTTCAAAATAACAGATCTTTCAACTTAAATTTTGAAGTCAAAGTATTTTCAAAACACCTCTCTTGGATTAATTCATCAGCATTTATAAGCAAATATTTTTCAGTAACTGTTGCTCCTTCTTCAGTATTCAAACAATTCAAAGAGAGCATAATAACATACACTATCCAGACTCTCTGTGTATTTTTCATCTTTATGCTGCTTTATTTTAATCTTTATTTCTTTTATTTTTACTTTTAATTTTTGGCTTTTTGAGACAGGTTCTTTGTGTATCTTTGGCTGTCCTGGGACTCCCTCTGTAGACCAGGCTGTTCTTGAACTCACAGAGATCTGCCAGCTTCTGACTCCCAAGTTCTGGGATTAAGGGTATATGCCACCACATCTTGATTTCACAGAGATCTGTCTGCCTCTGCCTTCCAAGCATTGGGACTAAAGGCATGTGCCACCAGACCTTGAACTCACAGAGGTCTGCCTGCCTCTGTCTTCCAAGTGTTGGGATTAAAGGTGTGTGCCACCACACCCAACTACTCTTTTTTTTAAAGACTTTAACCTCTTTCTTTTCTCTCCCAAGCCTGCATATATTTTTAACACACTATAAAACATTTAGAGGTTTTCGTTGTCTTTTACTCTCTCTTTACTGTATATCTCTCTTTTTCTGACCATGTGAGTCTTTAATTTGCTAAGCAATATGGAGAGGACTGAGGCCGTGGCTTTGACAGATAGATCTAGCCCATTTCTAAGCTTTCTGAGATTCCAGCTTCATGACGGAGGTACTAGCTGTAGCCATGTTTATTGCCACAACTCTAGGACATTTCAAGGTCCCTGCCAGCAAGAAAGCTGTAGCAGTCTGCCCACAAACAACAGTCAAATGCTCTCTAGCTGGACTTCCTACCTGAAAGAGTCAGAGTTTTACTGGCAGGACATCCCAAAAAGCCAACATTTTAAAATAGCATGTTTTTTTTTTTCTTACTACAGCTAAAAACCAAAACGCACGCAGTCAGCTTTTCATCAACATCATTTAAGTGTTTTGTGTCAGGGCCTTTTAAAAAAGCTGCAAGGTTTTGTAGCTAAAGCTGAGTCAGGAAGCCTCTCTTAAATGAGATACATTTGCCTCTCTCAAACAGAGCCCACCTGAGAAATTACTTCCCAAGCTCTCTTAGGCTGTATGTGGATGCAGATGTTCCATGTTAAGTGTCATTTGTTGTCCAAGTTTTCTCTCCTGCCCAGTTCCTGAAATCTTTAATTCCCAAAGGAATCACACAGAGGTCTACATTTGTTATAAACTGATTGGCCTAGTAACTCAGACTTCTTATTAACACTTATAACTTATATAAACCCATTATTTTTGTCTATGCTAGCTATGTGGCTCAGTACCTTATTCAGCAAGGCAGTCACATCTTACTTCTTCTGTGGCAGGGGTCACAATTGCAGAGGACTGGGTTTCCTTCTTCCCAGAAATTTCCTGTTCTCCTTGGCCCAACTCTACTTCCTGTATGGTTGTCCCACCTATACTTCCTGCCTGGCTACTGGGAAATCAGTATTTATTTAAAATACAATTGACAGAATATAGACCATTGTCCCTCACAAAATAAAGGCAAGACATTAACTGATATGAAAAATATACAAAACCATAACCCATGACACCTGGTTTTAAGTCAGGAGCCTTCTAGAGTAAGAGAGACTTTTTTTTTTCTTTACCCCAGATTCAAAGATTACTGTTATATCAACCCTCCATTTTGAGGCCTAAACCTTGATTTCAAACCCCCACCTGCCTTCAGAGAACTCCACAGCTCTGCTTATGGGGAACTTAAATCCTGTTCCTCATTGAACCAACTTGGTGTTACTTTCAAATATTATACCCAAGTCCATTGTGGAGCTATGAGGAAGGATAGAGAAAACACTTATGTGTTCCAAATTTTTAATAAATCTCTACATAAGGGGTGGAGCTGGCTTAAAAATCAGGGCTACAGGACAAGGACTCAGGAGCCTTTTTCTTTTGGCATCCCAGAGCTGGATTAAAACTGGAATTTATATGCACAAACCATATACATAACTGTGCCAAGTTACAATTACATGTTTCACAAATCAGAATTCAAGGGTTAGAGGCTTTTATATATGTCCTACCATTATCATCTGACATAGAATGTCCAATGAATTAAATTCATTTGTTCTTTTTGTTGTGGTTTGGGAATTGTTGCTTAGAGAGTAAGTTGCTTAGCTTCTGAACAGTCCCTATGGGAACTCCATTTGAATATTTACTTTTTTTTTACCCTACAGGTAAAATGGAATCTGAAGTCAAAATAGCAGTTCTTAGAGAAAGGTCTCCGCATGAGCCTTTCAGTAGGAGTAAGTATGGTCTTGTTGGAGAATTGTGCCACTGTACAGTTGGGTCTTGACATTTTATACACTCACATTCTACCCTACATGGTTTACAGATTCTTTCTTTTGCCTGTGAGTCAAGGTGTAGAAGTTTCAGCTTCTTGTCTAGCACCATGTCTGCCTGCATTCTGCCATGCCCCACCATGATGATAATGGATTAAACCTTTGAAACGGTAAACTATCTCTAATGTGGAGGTTTGAAAGAAAATGATCCCAAAAGGGAGCTTTTTTGAAGACAAGGCATTTTTGGAGTAGGTGTAGTCTTGCTGGAGGAATTATATTATTCTGGAGACAGACTTTGAGGTTTCATAAATGCTCAAGACACACTAAGTATCTCAGACCACTTCCTATTGTCTGTTGACCAAGATGTAGAACTCTTAGCTCAGCACCATGTCTGGAACAGGTTGCCATGTTCAACCATGATGGTAATAGATTAAGTCTCAAGACTGTAAGCATGCTACACCATTAAATGTTTTTGTTTTGTTTTGCTTTTGTGTTAGAAGAGTTACTATGGTCATGTTGTCTCTTTACAGAAAAAAAAAAACTTTAAGTAAGACAGAAGTATGAAGGACTAGGGTATTACTATGATAAGCCTGACCATACCTTTATTTAAAGGAATATAGACTTTTGGAGTGTGGATTAGAAAGACTGCCAAAATTTTTAGTACTTCTCAATGGGCCATTCTAGTAGCAGCATGGAAGACAGTGGTGTTCATTGTAATTTGAAATATGAGCTGTTTCAACAAGTTTCAGAGAGAAGAATGTTAGAATCTTGCCTAGAGACCAGTCTTTTCATATTTTGATGAATAATATTGCTAATTTTTCCCCCTGGTCCTGAGTCTAAAGTAAAGAAATTTGTATTAATTACACTAGGAGAATTCTCAAAACAGCCCAATATAGACTGTGAACTGTGGTTATTAGTTATAACTGTAATGAGGATTTATAATGAAATGGAACAAGTTTATCAGAGAAAATTACAAAATAAAATTTGTGAAGAAAAGAAGCATCAGGAAGTAGAATTGAGCTCAGTCCTGTTTTCAAGGAGATAAACAGATTAAGAAACAGAATAAGAGTAGTAGTTACATCAGGGCAAGATCCTACCTAGCTAAATTTCCCACTTGTGAAAATGAATTAAAGAAAAGTCTAGAACTGCATGTGGTGGTGCATGCCTTTAAATTCAGGACTCAGAACACAGAGACCAGCAGACTTCTGAGTTTGATGTCAGTCTGGTCAACACAGCAAATTACAGAAAAGTCAATCTTAGGTAGGGAAAATAACCAATGTAATCAGAAATCTGGGGATGATGTAAATAAACTAGGGAGCCATGTTCAGGCCCAATTATCAGAATTTGGCAGCTTCAGCTTTATGGTTTTGGAGTATGTGTCAATGACTAGGAAAGCTGCTGAGGTCAGCCATGCCTCAGAGGTGTTCTTGAATGAAGGCCTAAAGAAGCCATTGAATGAAGCTGTGTATTTGAAGCCTGGGTTGTGCTGTTGTCCCCAAGATGCTGGAGATGCCAGAGTTATGGGGATATCTGCCAAGGAGAGCTGCCAACAAGTATTAGAATGAGCTCAGGAGAAACAAGTGTGTTGTAGTATCAGGGAGCACACCACTTTGGCCTGAAATTAGTTGGAAATCAGCTTTGACATAGATACCATTTGCCAGAGTAGGAGAATGGGGATTCAAAAAATTAGTAAAAGGTATGAAGACACAAGTAAAAATAGTAAAGCAGAAAACATAGGATAGTATCAGGAGGAAGTTCCAGTGAATACTGAAATTTGCCCTGTGTTTAATTTTCTATACAAACTTATACCCCCCCCCCAATCAGGGGGAGTATACAAAAGACTGCTTTAACAAGGACAACTTGAAGAGTTACTTGCTTCAATACTTTGAGCCATCGAGCCATTAATCTATAAAAAAAAGCATTCTGTGTTTTTTTAGGCAGTGAACCAAACTAGACTGTGTATCTTGAAGGCAATGACTCCCTAGGACAAACCTCCTCTTTCAAAAGAAGTAACAAAAGTGTGCTTGAGTATCCTGACCATTGGTCAGGATAGAGTGGATCTATATGTAATGAACATATTAGTGTCAAAAATAACAACTAACCACATCCTAGGTAAGGATGTGCAGCCACACTTGTCAACACCTTTGAACCAGCTAAAACTCACTGTCCTTCAGAAAAGGTAGAAATAGGCTTACATTTTGGGCCATCTCAATGCAGTAAACAAATGTAAAAGGGTTGGACATCTGAAGAATCTTTTGACATCATTCATTGATATGCAGAGTTTGGAGTTTGCCCAGCTTGTTTTTGGTCTTGCTTTGATTCAGTATTTTCTTGTTAGCCTTGCTTTTCTTCATTATGGACCAGTAATATATATTCCATGCCACCATATATTGGAAGTATATGATCTGATTCTTGATTTTGGTTATTTTAATTTTAAAGGTGATTACAGTTAAGTTATTACATGAGTCTAAGAAGAGACTTTGAACTTTGGACTTTTAAACATTGTTAAGACTCTGATAGGTTTTGGAGATGTTATGTCTACAAACCTATGAGGGCCATTTTGATTTTAAAGGTGATTACAGTTAAGTTATTAAATGAGTCCCAGAAGAGACTTTGAACTTTGGACTTTTTTTTTATTGAAAAAAAATTTCCGCCTCCTCCCAGCCTCCCAGTTCCCTCCCCCTTCTCCCCATACCCGCACTCCTTTCCCCCTCCCTCTCAAGTTTGAAGAGCAATCAGGGTTCCTTGCCCTGTGGAAAGTCCAAAGTCCTCCCCCCTCCATCCTGGTCTAGGAAGGTGAACATCCAAACTGGCTAGGCTCCCACAAAGCCAGA
>NC_022013.1:16175902-16176496 GCF_000317375.1 Microtus ochrogaster | reverse complement strand
GTGGGTGGGTGCACCCCTTGTGGTCCTGACTTCTTTGCTCATGTTCTCCCTCCTTCTGCTCCTCATTGGGATATTGGGAGCTCAGTCTGGTGCTCCAGTGTGGGTCTCTGTCTCTATCTCCATCCATCACCAGATGAAGGTTCTATGGTGATATGCAAGATATCATTATGGCTATAGGATAAGGTCATTTCAGGTTCCCTATCTTCAGCTGCCTCAGGAACTAACTGGGGACATCGCAATGGGCACCTGGGAGCCCCTCTAGGTCCATGTCTCTTGCCAACCCTAAGAAAGCTCCCTTAATTAAGATATGTGCTTCCCTGCTCCCCTATCCAACCTTCCTTTATCCCAATCATCCCTTTTTCCCAAGTTCCGCCCATCCTCCCCTTCTCACTTTTCTCTCCCCATCTCCCCTTACCCCCTCCCACCCCACCACCAATATCCCAATGTTTTGCCCGGCAATCTTGTCTACTTCCCATAAACAGGAGGATAGCTATATGTTTTTCTTTGGGTTCACCTTCTTATTTAGCTTCTTTAGGATATCAAATTATAGACTCACTGGCCTTTATTTATGGCTAGAAACCAATTATGAGTGAG
>NC_022013.1:16165807-16174947 GCF_000317375.1 Microtus ochrogaster | reverse complement strand
CATTCTTCTACAGGTTGACATCCAGTTGTGCCAGCACCATTTGTTGAAGATGCTTTCTTTCTTCCATTGTATACTTTTAGCTCCTTTATTAAAAATCGGGTGTTCATAAGATTGAGGGTTAAAATCTGGGTCTTCTATTCAATTCCATTTGTCGACTTCTCTGTTTTTATGCCAATACCAAGCTGTTTTCAATACTGGAGCTCTGTAATAGTTTGAAGTCAGGGATGGTAATGCCTCCAGACATTCTTTTATTGTATAAGATTGTTTTGGCTGCCCTGGGTTTTTTTTTTCCCATATAAATTTGATTATTGTTCTCTCAAGGTCTGTAAAGAATTTTGATGGGACCTTGATGGGGATTGCATTGAATCTATAAATTGTCTTTGGTAGAATTATCATTTTTACTATGTTGGTTCCCAATCCAAGAGCAAGGGAGATCCTTTCATTTCCTAATATTCTATTCAATTTCTTTCTTCAAAGACTTAAAATTCTTGTCAAATAGATGAATGAAAATGAAAAGGCAATAGATCCACATTTATAGGATACAAGTAAGGAGGATGTGAGATTTTATAGCAAATTTGTAGCACAAAGAGCACACATTAAATAACTGAAAACTTCACATATTAGTAACTTAACAGCACAATTAAAAGCTCTAGAACAAAAAGAAGAAATAACACCTAAAAGGAATAAACACAAAGAAATAATCAAACTGAACTTTTAAATTAATGAAATAGAGATAAACAACAACAAAAACATAGGCATAAATAAAACAAGGAGTTGGTTGTTTGAGATAAATCAATAAGATTGACAAATAATTAACTACATTAGCTGAAATATAGATAATCCAATTACTAACACTAGAAAAGAAAAGGGGAACATCACAGCAAATACTGAGAAAATCCAGAGAGTCATAAGAACATAATTCAAAAGTCTGTACTCTTCCAAACTTGAAAATCTAAGACAAATGGATAATTATCTAATTGAATACTATATATCATAATTAAATCAATATCAAATAAACAAATTAAACTGATTCATAACCTCTAGTGAAATAGAAGCAGGCATTAAAAGTCACCCAACTGAAAAACAAACAAAATCCACTTGGACTCAGGACAAAAATCTAATTAATGTTAATCCTCCTCAAATTATATACAGAATATAAACTGAAAGAACACTTTCTAATTCTTTTGTGGATCCACAATTATCATGACACTTAAACCAAACAAAGGCCCAAGAAAAGTAAAATTGTAGACCAATATTTAATATGAACATATATGAAAAATGTCTCAATAAAATACTTGCAATATGAATCTAAGAACACATAAAAATCATTTGTCGAGATCAATTATGTGTCATCTCAAAAATGAAGAAATATTTCAATATAGATAAATTGATAAATGTGTTCCACTGTATAAACACATTAAAAGTTGAAAAACACATGATCATCTCATTAGGTGTGGAAAATGTCCTTATTAAATCCAACACCTCTTTATGATAAAAGTCCTAAAGAAACTATGGATACAGAAGACAAGCCAAAATATAATAAAGGTGATTTGCCCTAAGTCCAGAGCCAATATCAGCATAAATGAAGAGAAATTTCCACTAAAATCATGAAGAAGAGGGGGATATATTCATACATATTCAATGTAGTATTTGACGTCTTAGCTTGATCAGTAAGAAAAGTGAAAGACATTAATGAGATACAAATAGGGAAGCATGAAGTCAAAGTATCTTTTCTTACAGATGATATGATTTTATTCGTAAAAGATGCTGAAAATTTCTGCAGTTGATGAACCTTTTAAGAGAAGTAGCAGGATACAAAATTAACATGCAAAATTAGTAGCCTTCCTGTATGCAAATGACAATAATACTGAGAAAGAAATCCAGTGAAACAATACTTTTCACAATAGCCTAAAAAACAAGGAATTAGAAAGGAAGAAAGGAAGCAATGAAAGAAAGAAAGAAAGAAAGAAAGAAAGAAAGAAAGAAAGAAAGAAAGAAAGAAAGAAAGAAGAGAAAAAGCTTGTGGTATAACTCTAACCATGCAAGTAAAAGAACTGTGTATTAAAATCTTTAAGACATTGAAGTAAAATTAAATAATACATCAGAAGATGGAGAGATAGCCAATGACATAGAGTGGTAGAATTAATGTAGTGAAATTTTCCATTCCATCAAAATCAATCTACATGTTCAATAAAATTCCCAACAAAATTACAACAGAATTTCTCACAGAAAAACAAACAAAAAAACCATAAAAATATTTTTGCTTCATACAGAAAGACAGTCTTGAAAACCTAGATACAAATAATATTATATGTAATGAGCAGATTATATTTAACTATATACATATATGTGTGTCTGTGTCTCTGTGTGTGCACTTATACATATGCATACAGTAATAATTAGTAATAAAAGAGGCCATGAACTTTAAAAAGAACTCACATTGTTCAGAAATAGAGAGCTTAAGGAGACAATATTGTAATTATATTAAAATATCAAAAGTATAAGAAAAAAACAGAATCGATAAAATAATCCTGAATAATAAAAGAACAAGTGAAGGCATCTCCATTCCAGATTTCATGTCCTCTACAGTGCTGTAGTAATAGTATGGTATTGATATAAAACCACACTTGTTTGTCATTGCAAAGTAGTTGAAGACTCAGACATTAGTTTATCTACCAATATATACTTTATTTTTTCCAGATAAGCCAAAAATTCACACAGGAGAAAAGAAAGCATCTTCAATAAATGGTGCTAGTAAATAGGATGACTGAATGTAGAAGAAAACAAATAGATCTATATGTATCACACCAAACAAAACTTGATTCCAAATCAATTAAGGACTTTAGCATAAGACCATTTGCCTTGTATCTGAAAAAGTAAAATGTAGGGAACAGACTTTCATACTCATTGGCAGAAGAAAAGATATTTTGAACAGAACACTAACATCACTGGCACTAAGAACAACAACTAATCAATGGGATCTCATAAAACCTAAAAAATTTTGTATCACAAAGGACACCATAATTTGCAAAAAATTCTAACTATAGAGTGGGAAAATTACCAGTTGCATATCTGAGGATTAATATCTAAAATGGGTAGAGTACTAAGAAAGCTGGACATAATAAAATTTATCATTTTTAATGGAGCACAAAGTTAAAAGAAGACTATTAAAATATGAAACACAATGACTGAGAAACAAATAAAGCAATGTTCACCATCTTTAGTCAACATAGGCATCAAAATCATGCTACACAATTAACAATGGCCAATATTAGTAGAGTAACTGAGCTCATGCTGGGGAGGATGTGGAATAAGGGGAAACTCCTCCATTGATGGTATAAATGCGTATAACTACAGAACAACGCAGTGTGGTTGTTCCTAGGAAGATGGGAATAGATCTGCCTCAAGGTACAGTCATACCACTCTTGGTATATATCCAAAGGTCTCTATATCCTATTGCAATGATATTTGTTCTACTGTGTTTATTGCTGTTCTATTAATAAAAAAACAGAAATTAGGAGTCGCCTAGCTGCTCATCAACTGATGAGTATATAAGAAAAACGTGGTAGTTGTACATAATGGAAAAACATTCCTTTGTTAAAAGAAATTCATGAAAATTTCAGATAAATGGATAGAGCTAGAAAAAAAAACATCCTGAGTGACATAACCCACCCCATGAAAAACTAATACTGTATGGTTGCTTTCATACGTGGATGTTAGCTTTTAAGCCTTTGATTTGCATTTTACAGTGAGAAAAATCATAAAGATTATGCTCCTAGTAAGGGACTAGAAGGTGTGAGAGGGTCTCCCCAGTAAGGGGAAATAGAATATATACAATAAAGAAATAGGGTATAGGCTGGGGTGGGAGGACTAAATGAGGAGGGGGAAGGAAGACAAGAGTAAGAACAGGGACATGGAAGGATAACTAACACTAAAAGCCATTTGAGTCATATGAAAACATACTACTGTAGAGACTTTAATATGTACATATATGAGTAATTTATATATGTAAATATTTATATCTAGCTAAAAAGAAATCTATATGGTTTTACCAAACAAGGGTGGAGACCATGTCCCGAGTAGGTACGTCACAAAGTAAGCCTTCTACTGTTAGGAATAGGTTACTTTTGGTTGAATCTTTGGGGCACCAAGGAAATTCCCAAACATTTCAGCTACTCCCAAGGGTGTTTGTTACACTTCATAAATTTATGGAGGTTCTATTGCTTAAGACAATGCCTATATGTCTCAACGATCGTGGAGAAGTCAATTTGGTACCTACTTAGAGGTTTTACTTCTACTGACTTGCTGTTCACAGTACTGGAAAGAACTCTCATGCTACCATAGAATAAAGATAAACACTAATACAGCTACACAATCTGTGGTCTATTTGCCTGCATGATATACTGTACCCTACCTTCAAGATATACTAGCGCAATAGCGGCAAAAATGTAGTCTCTGTGATTGAATTTAAGGATCACTGCCAGAAGTCTTGTGGCTTCTTCAGGGCACAAGACCTGAAAACAGCATGAGTAGGTTCTCCTTGTGTCAAGTCCCTAAAGAATCTGATCCAATTTGGCAAGGCCAATGGATAGGTTGCTGCATTATTCTGGGCATGACCCCAGGAGCATATGTGCTACCTGCTTTCCTTGTTTTCTTTATATAAATCATATTGCTGGCTCCCTCTAGTTATACTTAGAGCTGTTACAAAAGGAAAGCTTCCTCCTGATGACTCTTTTCTGGGTGAGCCAGAGAGAATGTTGTTAAAAATATACCATGGATCTCATCCAGCCTCCAATGCCTCTGATGTTTCAAGTGTGACCATGAATTCAGGTTTTTTGTTGCCTTTCTATATATGGTGTGACTAGACAGAAAGGGTCATAGTAGTTCATGGTATTGTATATTTGCATAACTATTCTGGAGAGAATAATTTTAATGATTTTAACCACAAGAGTCTAGGAGAAATGCTAATAGAGAGATGATATCAGAGATGGGAACAGTCTAGGAACAGTTAATGAAACAGAATCACAGAAACCTGCAATGCCCTCATTTCTAATAGATGTGCCAATATTTTTGCAAACTAAGAGGAAGGGTACATAAGAAGAAGAGATAAGAAGTGCCAACTATTAAGAGTAAGCTTTTAAGTTTTTAAGTTATATTGCTTATAGGATGATAGGAAAAACACATAGAAAATAGACTAGTGCAGAAAAAAGAATTGAGATAATATAAACAAAGATGACCCAAGCTATCCAGGGACACTTGTTTGAAAGAGGTGATACTAGTTTCTTTGCAGTGTTGACTTCACACATCTGTCCTAGGACATCTGACCTATTTGGAGTTAGATTCCCAACAGACCATTCCTTGAATGTAAATCATGTCTGATACTATTTAGGAGACCAAGAATCTGACATACTTGATGGACCATGTGCCTAAAAGAAAACCAAATAATATTGTTCTGCTAAATTAACAAAGCAATAAAAAGACTCCTAATGGCATTTTGCAATACTTATACAGCAGTACTTTACACAAATATTATTATATATGCTTCTTCATAAAATAAATAGAAACTAATGCAAGGAGCTACAATTGAATAATGTGCAGAATAAGAAATTTTGGAACACTCAATCCTAAATTGAGTGTCTTCATCAAACCTTCACCTCAGATTCATATATAAATGCAGAAGAAGAGACAAAAAGATAGTAAGAGCCAGACAAGATGGCTAACTCCAAGGAAAAAGTGTCCTTCATGATGCGCATATGGGATTACAGAGTTTGGTAGCATACACAAGGCATGCACATGTTCAAGCCACATAGAGCCCCAACACTGAGAGTAGAATATTGACATGGGCTCTCTCCTTGTAACTAGGGAAGTGTTCTATAATTTTCACACACTTACATAGGAAAAAAAAATCCACTGGTTATATTAACCACATTTCAGGGTGGGTCCTATGCCCCATACAGGGCCAACAACAAATTCAGTAATATCTTTTGTAGGTTTTTTTGTCTCAAACTGCTTTGTTGGGGACATGTTTTGTCTCATTGGTCTTTTGCTTCTGTACTTTGGTTTGTTGTGTTTGTGTTTCCCTGTAGTTTTATATATTTGTGTTTCTTTTCCTATTTTTCTCCTTTTGGCTTGCTTTTTGTTTGTTTGCTTGTTTTTTTTTAAAATTGATTTTATTGAGTGATACATTTTTTCTCTGCTTCCCTCCCTGCCACTCCCATTCCCTTCAACCCTCTCTCATGATTCCCATGTTCCCAGTTTACTCAGGGATCTTGTCTTTTACTGATTTTAATGTAGATTAGATCAATGTATGTCTCACTTAGGGTCTTCATTCTTGTCTAGTTTCTCTGGGATTGTAATTTTTAGGCTAGTTTTCTTTGCTTTATGTTTAAAAACCACTTATGAATGAGTATATCTGATAACTGTCTTTATGTATCTAGGTTACCTCATTCAATATGATGTTTTCTAGCTGCATCTAATTGCCCGCAAATTTCAAGATGTCATTATTTTTCTCTGCTGTCTAGTACTCCATTGTGTAAATGTACCACATTTTCCTTATTCATTCTTCGGTCAAGGGGCATTTAAGTTTTTTTTAGGTTCTGGTTATGACAAACAAAATTGCTGCTATGAACATAGTTGAGTGCATGTTCTTGTGGCACGATTGAGCATACTTTGGATATATACCCAAAAGAGTGGTATTGCTGGGTCTTGAGGAAGATTGTTTCCTAAATTTCTGAGAAATTGCCATAGAGATATCCAAAGGGGCTGTAGCAATTTGCACTCCCACCAGATATGCACGAGTGTTCCCTTTACCCCACAACATCTCCAACATAAGTTGTAATCAGTATTTTTGACCTTGGCCTTTCTTAAAGGTATAAGATGGAACCTCAGAGTTGTTTTGATTTGCATTTCTCTGATGATTAAAGATGCTGAGCATTTCCTTAAGTGTCCTTCAGGTATTTTAGATTCCTTTGTTGAGAGTTCTTTGTTTAAGTCTGTACTCCATTTTTTATTGGGTTATTTGTTCTTTTTGATGACCAATGTCTTGAGTTTGTTGTATATTTTGGAGATCAGCACTCTGTCTGTTGTGGGATTGGTGAAGATCTTTTCCCATTCGTTAGGCTGATGTTTTGTCTTGTTGACCATGTATTTGCTTTACAGAAACTTTTCAGTTTCAGAAGGTGCCATTTATGTAGTAGGATACAAGACTAACTCAAAAAATCAGTACCCTTCCTTTACACAGATGATAAACAGGCTGAAAAAGAAATCAGAGAAATATCACCCTTCACAGTAGCCAGCAAAATTCTTCACAGACCTTGAGAGCAAAAATACCCAGGATAGCCAAAACAATCCTGTACAATAAATGTGCTTCTGGAGGCATCACAATCCATGTCTTCAAACTCTACTACAGAGCTACAGTACTGAAAACAGCCTGGTACTGGTATAACAACAGACATGAGGACCAATGGAACCGAATAGAAGACCAGGATCATAATCCACACACCTACAAACACCTTATTTTGATGAAGAAACAAAACATATAAAGTGAATAAAAGAAAGCATATTTAACACATTAACAAATGGTGCTGGAATAACTGGATATGAACATGTAAAAGAATGAAAATAGATCGACATCTATCACCATGCACAAAACTCAAGTCCAAATGGATCAAAGACCCCAACATAAAACCAGCCATACTGAACCTCATAAAAGAGAAATTGGGACGTATAGTTGAATGCATTGACACAGGTGACCACTTCCTAAATTTAACCCCAGTAGCACAGATATTGAGAGAAACAATTAATAAATGTTTGCTTGGTTTTTAATGATAGAATTGGGTAGTGGATAGAGAGTTGCGAAGACTCTGGTAAAAGTTGTGAGAGGATAAAACCGGAATCAGAAAATATCATTAGAATGTTTTTTCAGAACATTTATAAACAATAAAAAGAATGTTTTTTCAATAATAGTAATTATAATAAGACCACTTAATGTCCTCACAGAAGAAATGAATAACTCACAACTGCCTTTTAATTTCTTCTAAGGTGTCTGACCATCTCTTCTGAACTGCTTTGTACTGTATGTATGTGCACACAAACTAACAAACAGGTACCACAATATACAAAAAAAATAAATCATTTTTTAAAATTAGTTATAAGAAAGCAACTTTGATCTTCCTAGTGTCCTGAGTTCTTCCATGGAACAACAGCAGTGGTAAAAGTAATGCAAGAGAATTTTACAAGTGACATTGGAAAACAATTCATAGCCTGGAGTGAAGCTGAATGCATAAAATGGTGTGAGGAAAATGTGAGTCAAATAATCCCAAGATGACTCAGAAATGGTCTATTCTAAGGCTTTTCTTTATCAAAGAGGACAAGTCACAAAGCAGGAATGGGGATCCAACCTCAAGGTGTGGAGTGCGGGAAGAAAGGCAGTTTTTTGGAAATCCAAAAGTCATCCCCCAACCTGGTCCAGCCTCGCAAAGGCCTTTGGTAGAAGGAGGTTTCCCATTACCTCCCTGTTTTCTAAATAAGAGAGTTTAAAACCAGTATAAAACTATATACACTAAGAAGAGATATCAAGTATAAAAAATAGATTTACAACCAGCATAAACAATATTAAAGAAGAAACATGATAAATGTTTTAGCAATCATTTCATCCTAATGAGTCTAAGTCTTGTATTATAAATGACTTGGCTAGATCATAAGAAGAAGGTAATTATGACTATCTGGTCCAGCCTCCCAAAGGCCATTTGCTAAAAGAGGTTCCCCATTACTGGAGAGTATACAATCAATCAGAAGAACAAACTACTTGTATTTAATGCAGATGAATTACTAGGTTAAGTATTTGATGTACAGGCAATAGTCACAGAGTTCAAGCTTTCAGAACGCATATAAAATTTAGCATGATGATAGACAAATGTGATCCTAGTATTGAAAGGGAAGGACAGGTAGATTTCTGGAGCTTTCTGGCACCAGAAATTAGTGATCTAGGTTCAGTGAGGGACCCACTTCAAAAACAATGTAAACTGTCGGCTTGCTGTATATAGCTTTTATTATATTTAGGTATGACCCTTGTATCCCTAATCTCTCCAATACCTTTATCATAAAGGAAAAACTCATAGTTATCCTCTTGGCTATGGGAA
>NC_022013.1:16136012-16165144 GCF_000317375.1 Microtus ochrogaster | reverse complement strand
GGAGGGGGGAGGACCTAGGACTTACCACAGGGCAGGGAACCCTGACTGCCCATTGGACCGGAGAGGGAGGGGGAGAGGAGTGGGGGGAGGGGGAGAAGGGTGAGAGGAGCGGGGAAGGGTGGTAGGAGGGGGAGGGAAATGGGAGGCTGGGAGGAGGTGGAAACTTGTTTTTTTTTCCTTTTCTCAATAAAATAAAAAAAGAAAGATAAAAAAACAATGTAAAGACTGAGAGAAAACCATCTGAAGTTAGCCTCTGATTTACACACACATATGCATATGTAAACACAAACAAACACTTACATACATACTTGTGCTCTCGTGCATATACAAACAAAATGATAAATGCTCAAGCTGAAAAATGCACATGTGGAAATATTATGTAAATATATATACACACATATATATATATATATATGTATATACACATTCTGCCCTATTTCTTGGCTAAATAAAGCACTAAGTGAACTAAGTGATATTAATTAAAAGAGCATATGATATTAGAGTGAAATTTGGCATTATATTCATGCAGGAAATTCCCAAACAGTAAATTAAATAATGATATAAAAAAGGGGGGCATTCAGATCTAGGACACACCAGTCAGAAGAAAAGGTACAGGTCATGCCACACAGAAGAACAGACCAAACCAGTGATAAATACAGTCCTCAACTTGGGAAGAGACCCCCTGTTAAGCCAATGACCAAGCTAACCACCCGATGTCTAATCCCCAACTCAGATGTCCCTACTCAGCCAGAGGCAATGCCAGTTTCCAGAACTCCAGGCTACAAAGATTGGAACAACAAAGGGGAAACAGAAACCAAGGAAGAAAACAATTAACCAACAAATACAAACTCGGAAATTAGAACCCGTAACCATAATCAGCTCAAATATAAATGCCTAGATACCAGCATAAGAATACCATTAACAATAGTCATGTCAATATGTTCCCACTAGAGATCAGCCTTCATACTATAACAAACCCTGAAAATTCCAACACAGCTGAAGCACAAGAAAAATAAATTCAAACCAACATTATAGAGATGATAGTGGTCCTTAAAGGGGAAATAGATAAATCCCATGAAGAAATCAAGGAAAAGGCAAACAAAAAATTGGAGGAAATAAATAAATCTGTTAATGAAAGCCAAGAAAAACAAACAAACAAAACAAAACGAAAAAGAAAACACTTGAAGGAAACAAACTGGTTCCAGACCTGGAAATGGAAAGAGAAGTAACAGAGAAAAAAACAAGCTGAGAAAATTCTGAAAATGCAAAACCTTGGTAACCAAACAGGAACTACAGATACAGCACCAATAACAGAACACAAGAGATGGACGAGAAAATCTTAGGTGTTGAAGACACAATAGAATAAAGATCCATTGGTTCAAAACATACGGAATCTAAAATTTTCCTGAAACAAATCGTCAGGAAATTTTAGACACTGTGAGATGACTGAAACAAAGAATAATAAGAGTAGGAGATGGGGAAGAATCCTAAGTCAAAGGCCCAGAAAATATTTTCAACCAGATAATAGAAGAAAAATTTCTTAAACTAAAAAACGAGATGTCTATAAAAGGGCAAGAAACACACAGAACATCTAATATTATGGACCAGAAAAAATTTCCTTGTCACATGATAATAAAAGCACCAAACAAACAGAACAAGACAAGAAAATTAAAAACTGGAAACAAAAAAAAAATAGCAAGTAATGCAACTTCTCAGGGGAGACTCTAAATTCCAAGGAGACCTATACAATTGTCCTGCAGACTTGAAGAGACCACAGATATCAACTCAAAATACTATGCCCAGAAAACTTTCAATCAAATATAGATGGAGAAAACAAGATGCTCCATGGTAAATTCAAACTCAAACAATACCTATCAACAAAGTCAATCCTACAAAAGATATTAGAAAGAAAATTCCAACTTTAGGAGGTTAACTAATCCCATAAAAATACAGTAATCTAATACTCCCATATCAGCAAATCTAAAACAAGAGAAACACACACACACACACACACACACCTCCACCAGTGTCACCACCACCACCAACAACGAAAAACAACATGAATTGACTATGATTGGTCATAAATATTTCTCAATACCAATGGACTCAATTTCCAATAAAATGATTCAGGTGAACAGAATGGACTTGAAAATAGGATCCATCATTCTACTGTATATATGAAGCATGCCTCAACACCAAAGATAGACATTATCTCAGAGAAAACAGTTAAAAAACATTGACTTAGTCATTCTATTATCTAACAAAATAGACATCAAACCCAATTTCATCAAAAGAGATAGGAGAGACTCTTCATAGTCATCAATGAAATATCCACCAAGATTACATTCCAATCCTTAACATCTATGCTCCAAACACAAGGACACCCATATTTGTAAAAGAAATTTTACTAAAGATTAAATCAGACATGGACTCTCACACATTAATATTGTGAGATTTCAATATTTCACTCTTGTCAATGGACAGGTCATCCAGACAAAAACTGAACAGAGATTTATTAGAACAGACATTATGAACCAAGTGTACCTAATAGATATTTAGAGAATTTTTTTAGCAAAACACAAAATAATATACCTTTTTCTGAGCACCTTATGGAACTTTCTCCAAAATTAAATTTATTCTCAGTCACAAAGCAAGTGTCATACAGCACACAAGAAAGTATAAATATCCCCCTGCATCCTATCAGACCACTATGCTTGATTTCAACAACAACAGAATGTGTATACTCTTGAAAACTGAAAAACTCTGTACTGATCATTACTTGATCAAGACAGAAATAAAAAAAAAAAACTAAAGACTTTGAAGAATTCAATTAAAATCAATGTACACACTTATGGGACACACTGAAAGTTGTATTATGATGAAAAGTATTAGTACTAAGTGCCTAGGTAAAGAAATAAGATCTCATACTAGCTAATTAACAGAACACATGAAGCTCTAGAAAAAAAGAAAGTACACAAAAGGTGCAGGCAGCAGGAAATAATCAAACTGAAGACTCACATCAATAAAATAGAAACAAAGAAAACAAAATAAAAAAACCAAGGTAACAATGGTGCAGTCCTTAAAAATTAAGGCAATAGACGAATCATTAGGTCATATTTTAAAAACAATAGCCATGTTTTTGCATAGCATTTGTTGCCACTGAAGTCAATGAAGGCCTCTTTGGTCCTTGTCACAGAGGACTGGGTTGATGTCCATGGCCTGCGCAACAGCAAAGCTCTGTGATGAGGTTCATGTTCTGTGCTTATTTCTGGATGGATGTCCATGGTACGTACTCCCACAGGAGTCCTTGTTGGTGTGCATTGACCATGTTATCTTTGAAGTCCATGTGAATGCCCTTGATCGTTGTTGTCTCCTGAAGTCATGCTGCTATCCGTAGTCATCACCTTGGTGATGTTCATGACCTATGCTGCCGTCAATGAACATAATGGTGTCTGTGGTCTACACTGCATCTGAGGGTCTTATTTATCTCTATCATATCTACTGTCACAGGAAACCATGCTGAGATCCAGGTTCCATGTTGACTCTAAAGGTCATGTGGATATCTAGTGTCTGTGCTGCCACCAGAAACCATGTGGCAGTTCCTGAACCATGAAACTGCTGACTTTAAGAGGCAAGGAACCTTCTCTTGCAAGGATATTAGTGTCGACAGACTCACAGTTTATAGTGAAAAACAGTGAAGGCTACTGTGACAACCTCACCCCCAAAAGGAAGCAGTCTAGACAGGAAGCCATTGAGGACAACTCATTAAAAAAAATGGAATAGAGATGCTAAAGTATAGTTCTTCAAAGCTGATGACTTCTGCTGGGCATTGGCATGCGAGGGGAAAGATTCAAGTACCTGGACAATGAGTGTTAGACCATAACCCAGTGAGTATATTGGCAACATAAAAGGGACCAGGTATTTTTTTCTTTTTTCTTCTTCTTTTTCTGGGATGAAAACAACACAAAGATTGACAGGTGGACATGGGAAGACTGAGAAGTGAGTATTCTCAGGGTACATTATATGAAATTCCCAAATACTCAATAAAAACTTTATGTTAAACAAACCTATACTCTACAAAATAAGAAAGCCTAAAAGATATGGACAATGTTCTTAATGAATATCACATACCAAGATTAAATCAAGATAAAATACAAAATTTAAGTAGACATATATCACCTGAAGAACTAGAAACAGTCAATAAAAGTCTCCCAGTGAAAAGAAGACCAGGTCCCAGCCATTTTAGCACAGAATTCTATCAGATTTTCAAAAAAGAAATGATGTCATTATTCCTCAGTTTTTGTCAACAAATAGTACAAGAAGGAATATTGCCAAATTCATTGATTTGAAAATACTCAATAAAATACTCACAAATTTAATCCAAGAATACTTCAAAAAGATTATCAACAATGATTAAGTAGCCTTCATCCCAGAAATGCAAGGATAGTTCCACATATGAAAATCTGTGAAGGTAACCTACCATATAAACAAACTGAAAGAAAAACTCCACATGATAATTTCATTAGATACTAAAAAAGCCTTTGAAAAAAATCCAATATCTCTTCATGGAGAGATTGAGGGTACGAGGGACATATCTAAGGGAATTTACAGCAATCCTATAGCCAAAATCAAATTAAATAATCAAAACAATTATACCAAAATCAGGAACAAAACAAGACTGTCTTTTTTCCTCCATATCTATTCAGTATAATTCTAAATTTCTAGTTTGAGCAATAAGACAAACCAAAAAGATCAAGGGTATACAAATTGGAAAGAAATATCAAAGTATTGTTATTTTCAGATGATTTGGGAGTATGCATAGTGATCCCAGAAATTCTACCAGGGAACTCCTACAGTTGATGAACATCTTCAGCATAGCAGCTTCAGAAAATTGGCTTAGTACAAGATTAACTAAAAATAATAGTAGCTTTTCTGTATACAAATGACAAACAGATGAGAAAGAAATCAGAAACAACACCCACAAATGATGTAAAATATTTCAGGATAATGCTAACCAACCAAGTAAAAGATACTTATGACACAGATTTAAGTCTATGAAGAAAGAAATTGAAGAAAATATCAGAAGATGGAAAGATCATCCCTGTGTATGCATTGATAGGATTAACATAGTAAAAATGGACATTTCATTGAAAGTAATCTACAGATTAAATGCAGTCCCCATCAAATTCCAACATAATTCTTTTCCAATCTTAAAAAAACAATACACAATTTCATATAAAAAAACAAAAACCCAGGATAGCTAAAACCACCCTGTAAGAGTTTTTCCATAGCTCAAGGTCAGCCTGGTCTACAAGAACTAGCATGGGCTCCAAAGCTACAGAGAAACTCTATCTTGAAAAAACAGAAAAGAAAAAGAAAAAAGATAAAGAAAGTCCTTCCAAAGTTATCACCTTCCTTGACTTCAAGCTGTACTCCAGAACTATTGTAATAAAAACCACAAGATTCTGGCATAAAAACTGACAGGTTGATCAATGGAATCAAGTTAAAGTTCCAGACATAGTTCCAGAACAGCTATGGATAATTCATTTTTGATTAAGAAGCTAGAAATATATAATGGATAAGAAAAAGCATCTACAACTAATGGTGCTGTTCTAACCGGGTGTCTGCATGCAGAATAATGCAGTTAGATCTATATCTATCATCCTGTACAAAACTCATGTCCAAGTGAACCATAGGCCTGAACATAAAACCAGATACACTGAGTCAGATAGAAAAGATAGTGGGGGGAATAGATCAGAAGGAAATAGCATAACAGAAAATTGAGTGATAAAACACCATATAACAGACACTAAAATAAACAATTAATTAATTGGATCTCATGAAACTGAAAAGTTCTCCAAGAAAAAGGAGACTTTCAATAGGACAAAGAGGCAACCAATGGAATGGGAAAAGATTTTAAACCATATCTGATAATGTGCTTATATTCCGACTATATAAAGAACTCAAGACATTAGACATCAACAAACTAAATAACCCAAACACAAAATGAAATATTGATCAAAACAAAATTCTCAACAAAGGAATCTGAAGTGGATGAGAAAAACCAAGAAATGTTCATCATCCTTAGACTTCGGGGAATGCAAATAAAAATTATTTTGAGATTACATCTTACACATGTTAGAATGGCTAAGATCAAGCAACAGCTCGTGTTGTCAAGAATGTGAAGCAAGGGGAACACTCCTTCATTGCTGGTGGGAGTGCAAACTTTGGAAATCAATACACCAATTTCTCAGAAGATCGGGAGTCGGTCTACCTCAAGACCCAGCTACACCACTCTTGGGCACACACTGAAAGGATGCTCCATCCTAGCATGGGGACACTTGCTCCACTATGTTTACAGCAGTTGTATTCATAGAAGCTAGTGTGGAGGCCCAAATATGTGAGCCTATTCTATCTTGTCTAAAGGCCAGAGAGTTTGAGGTTGCTCAAAGTTTTTGAAAAAACCTGTGGCTATACACCGTGACCTAGGGTATAGTTACTTGGTGTTTTGAACATTTAGATGGCCCATAGGGGAGTATCCTTTCCATCCTGACCAAAGGTCAAATAATTCAAGCATACTTCTGCTCCTTCTTTTGAATTAGGTGGTTTGGCCTAGGGAGCAATTCCCTTCAGGATACTTGCTCTAGAGTGGGATAATTGCCTAAACAACAGGATACTTTTCTTATGAATTAATGATATATCTCGAAGTACTGAAGCAAGCAACTGTTTAGTTGTCCTTTGTATCATCTTAAAACAGTCTTTTGCCTTCTTCTCCATTTTGTATTGAGGTATAAAAGTGTCTGGAAATTAAACATAGGTGAATTCAGGACTCAGAACTCAGTATGCAAGAGACACTAAGTATCCCTCCTGATATTATCCTGTTTCTGTGTTTCTTTCTTTTTTTAATTTATTTATTTATTAAAGATTTCTGCCTCCTCCTCGCCACCGCCTCCCATTTCCCTCCCCCTCCCCCATCAAGTCCCCCTCCTTCATCAGCTTGAAGAGCAGAAGAGCAATCAGGGTTCCCTGACCTGTGGGAAGTCCAAGGACCACCCACCTCCATCCAGGAATAGTAAGATGAGCATCCAAACTGCCTAGGCTCCCCCAAAGCCAGTACGTGCAGTAGGATCAAAAACCCATTGCCATTGTTCTTGAGTTCTAAGTAGTCCTCATTGTCCGCTATGTTCAGCAAGTCTGGTTTTATCCCAGGCTGTTTCAGACCCAGGACAGCTGGCCTTAGTGGGTTCCCGATAGAACATCCCCATTGTCTCCGTGTGTGGATGCACCCCTCACGGTCCTGAGTTCCTTGCTCGTGCTGTCTCTCCTTCTGCTCCTGATTTGGACCTTGAGATTTCAGCGCGGTGCTCCAGTGTGGGTCTCTGTCTCTGTCTCCTTTCATCCCCTGATGAAGGTTAATATTCAGGAGGATGGCTATATGTTTGTCTTTGGATTCACCTTCTTATTTAGCTTCTCTAGGATCGCGGATTATAGGCTCAATGTCCTTTATTTATGGCTAGAAATCAAATATGAGTGAGTACGTCCCATGTTCCTCTTTTGGGGTCTGGCTTACCTCACTCAGGATAGTGTTTTCTATTTCCATTATCTCTGTTTATCCTACCTAACTTTTCAAATCCTCATAAGCCTACCCTGAAACATATGAATCCCCCATTGCTCGATCATGACAGTAGTCAACCCCAAAAAGTGGCACCTTCCAAATAGCAGCCCAATGTGTCATGCCTTGTGGCAAGTTACAAACTGGAAACAACCTAGATGTGCCTCAACTGAAGAATAAATAAATAAAGATGGTATAGTCACACAATAGAATAATACTCACCTGTTAAAAATAACATGATATTTGCATGTAGATGGAAAGAACTAGAAAAATCATGGTGAGGGAGATAATGTTGACCCAGAGAAAGAAAGTGGATATTAGATTTTAAATATCAGATAATCATTCTACAAGGCACATACCAAGAAAAGATGAGCAACAAGGAAAGCCCAAGTGTTAGTGATTGGATCTCACTGGGAAGAGAACATAATAGATTTAGGGGGTAGGCTGAGGGTAGGTGGGAAAGGGAACAGGAGGGATCCAATGGAGGGAGGGGTGGATGAAGTGTTTACTGGGAGAGAAGACCAGAATTGGGGGACATTTGGAGGCTATGTGAAAACCTAATGCTATGGAAACTCCCTGGGATCCATGAGGCTAACCCTAAGGAGGACTCCTAGAAATGGGGTATATACAGCCTAAACTGGGCATCTTCTACAACCAGCATGGCTTCTAGTGGTGGGATTTGGACATAAACCCAGGCACAAAATTTTCAACCTACAAATTGTCCTATCTGTAATATGTGCTGGGTTGAAGGTGCTAATGCAATTGTGTAACATTTTGGCCAATGAAGAGTCCAACCTGAGCCCCATGCCACAAGAAGAAGTTCAAAACTAACACTACCTGGATGGAATCAGAGGCTGGGTAGCCGAGAGAACCAGGATAGTACCAAACAGAACTGGCAAAATAAAAAGAAATTATTCTTAATGATATGTTTCTATACTCATAGACTGGAAATGGAGCCTAGCTGCATCAGCATCAGAGAGGTTTCAACCAGCAGCCGATGGGAGCAGATATACAAACCTATGGCTAAACATTATGTAGAGTTAAGGGAACCTTGGATAAGAGAGGAACAAAGGATTATATGAGCATGTGTGCGGGTTGCATGTGCTACAAGAACAGGATCCACAGAATTAATTAAGCAGGGTCTATAGGGGCTCACATAGACTGAAGTGACAGTCAGGTAGTCTGCCTCGGGCTATGCTAGGTTCTCAGCGTATATGCTATTGTTGTGTAGCTTGGTGTTTTTCTGAAACTTGTAAAAGTGGGACAAAAAGTAGTTGTCTCTTACTCTGTTTTGTTCTACTCTTGGTGTAGAAGGAGCCGTGGGCCTGCTTTCTATCCTGCCCGGCTCCCACATGGCTAGCTTTACACCAGAAATAACAACCCATAAATTGTATTCATTTAAACACTGCTTGGCCCATTTGCTCTAGCTTCTTATTGGCTAATTCTTACATCTTGATTTCCCATTTCTATTTATGTGTGTAGCACCCCAAGGTGCGCTTACTGGGAAGATTCTAGCCTACGTCCATCATGGGTTGGAGCTTCATCAAGTCTGCCCCAGAGAGGAGAGGAAATGGTGCCTGAGATCACTTCCTCTTCCTTTCAGCATTCTGTTCTGTTTACTCCACCTACCTAATTTTCTGTCGTATCAGGGCCAAGGCAGTTTCTTTATTTAACCAATGACCTTCCTCCATCATCTTGGTATCATGTTCCTCCTAGTGGGCTGTCTTGCTTAGCCTGGATATGAGTGTAAGTGCCTGATCTTATTGTAACTTGTTGTGCCATGTTTGGTGGATACCCCTGAAAGCCTGCTCTTTTCTGAAGAAAATTTATGTGTGAGAAGATAGAAAAACATCCAGGCTGCTGGTTTTAGCACTGATCATGCAAGTATAAGGACTTGAATTCAACCCCTCAGAATCCAACTTAAAAACCAGTACACAAACATTTTCAGAGGAGTTTCTTTGTACAGAAGTTGGTGGTTCATACACAAACTTAGTAACTGGTCAGAGTAGAGAGAATAAGAGTCAATGGTGTTCTTAGTCAGAAATGGTGCATCTAGATAAAACCATATTATATTTCTTCTCTAAAGTCTCACAGAACACACTTCAAGAAGGAGTGAGAAAGCTCTAAGTGCCAGAACACAGGTAAGAAAAATAGTGTCTTGTGGACATAGCTGGATTTCTGCAGTCAAGGAAGCTATTAATGCCTGCATAAGTCATGCACAAGTTGAAGTCAGCCAACATTCTAGCATGGAATGGAAAGAGGTTCATGAGTGCCCACCTCTGCCTGGGAGTGATGAACAAAAAATGGCTTTTTAGGGAGGGAGAGTCAATTTTCTTCAAGTGTGTGCCTCCTGGTAGTTCAGTTACAATCTACTGGATAACCTCATCCCAAGAGTTCATAAACAGACCAAATTGAACTCAATGCTATATTTTTAAAGAACAAAAACTTGGGTGAATATAAAGCTAGGGATTGTTGTGGGAGAAGTTATGAAAAGCAAATGGGCGGTAAATATGATCAAAGTGCATCATATGGCATTCTCAGAGAGTTGATAAAAATGAGTGAGGAAGTTGAGTATGGTGATGCATGATTGAAATCCCACAGCTAGCAAGATATAAACATGGATTTCCTGGGTCTTGCTGTCCAGTTGTCCAAGCATACATGACAAGGAGAGACTTTTTCTCAATAAAGCAAGATGGATGACATCTAAGAAATTACAATGACAACTGAGGTTCTTCTCTGGCTCCTGTGCAGAAACTGTGCAAGTATAAGGCATATGAATATGTGCAAACACACAAAAGGAAAGTCAAAAGACAGAGGCAGGAGAGATTCTAGGAGTAGACAGAGACAATGATCCTGCTGAAATAAGGGTCTTTCTCTATGCCTGCTGCACAGCATTTACCAGCGCTTCTGCACAAGTATGTGCGCAGATGGTACTGCCTTCATTTTTCCTTCATCCTCACTCTGATATGGCTGGGACAGCAGCAAATAGGAAGGACAGACATATAACTGCCATAAGCACCAAGCCATAAGTGATGAAAAAAAAGTAAAACAAGTTTCAAGTGTGACCATACCAAGAAAAGAGAAAACAAGTGCACAGCAGCTGTCATTTCTTCAAGTGTCTTGTTGATTCCTTCTCCTCTTCAGAATTTAGCACAGATGGTGGCATTCACTAAAAACTTGTCTGATTTCTGCTTAGAATCCAAGCATGAAAGTCTATGTGTGCAATTCAAGATCAGAGTCAAAATTCTGTAGGTTCGTGGGCTTCCCTTGGGATATTAGCTTGGACATGAGGTTTTGATTGCTACACAGCACAATCCTTCCTCAGAAAAGTGAGGAAGGAAAGCATCTCCTACTGCTGCTCTACAAGGCCACCTCTCTCACTACTTAACAATTCTCTCATTCTTGACAAATAAGTGCCTGAATGACATCATCACACGCTCAGTCCTATGTGACTCCTCCATGGGACACGAAAGAAAAGATACTATTTCTCTCACTTCCTCCATTTTATTCTTATATGGCCCAGGAATGAAGTGAGAGATGCCATTTTTTACTTATGTGGAAATGAGTTACAAAGTAGAAAAAAAGTGGTGTGGAAGTTAAAAACAATCCTTAGCTTGTGGTAATCAGGAGTAAATCAGTAGACCGAGAAGAGAAGTGCAAGCTTATGAGCTAACTAAGAAGCATATTTTCTCGGAGAAGACAGTGAGGATGATAATGGAGATGATGATGACAATGACAGCAAGAATGTCAACTAAAATTTTACCAAGTAAGCACCAAGGAAAAAATCACTAATCTCTCTGAGAACCAAGCTAAGCCCTGAGAACTCTAACAGCTCCTTGACTAGTAAAGAAAGAGGTGATCACTTACCGTTGCTTCTATAAAAATAGAAAAAGACAGACCAAATCTTTACAAGTCATGGAGAGAAAGGTTTGACATTATAAAGTTAATCTTAGACATGTAGGATACTATCATGCTTTGGACAGTTAATTCACTTTACAAAAATCTCATTTTATCAGTGTCATTGTGTTAGGGATTTATATAGTAACAGTGGAGTTGACTCAGTTTGCAAAGAGCCTGCCACACAAGCATTAAAACATAACTTTGGAATCCAAGAGGCCATGTGAATAGCCACAGACAGCCATGGGCTCCTGTAATCTCAGTGCTAGTGATGCAGAGTTGTTAAATCACTGGGTGATGACCAACAAGACTAGTTGAATCAGTGAGTGCAAGATTCAGTGAGAGAGTTTGTCTAAGAAATAAAAATCATGGGGCATAATCAAGGAAGAAATCCAATGTCTACCTCTAACCTCCACATACATGTGCATACATGTGCATTTTTCCTTGACAACACATCCATATATATGCATATACAAGTACAACATACATAGAAAACACAAAAAATGTACCTAATTTAAGAGTATTATGGATATTAAATAATAAATTTTGAGAAAACATGCATGATATTATAACTTTCTTGATAAATGTCTAATAACAGCTTCTAATAAATTACTACTTTTTTCATTCTTCAATATGTTCAATTGTGCTATGCTACAAAGAACATGCTTAAACATTTTGATTCAGCTCCATTAGAATGGGTTATGTCATCTGCATCTCTGCTATTTATTCAGTATTGCCCTTGGCATCTCATAGACCAAGATTTTATGGATATTTGATGACTCAATTAGGTTCCTACACTTCCTGACCAATAGTTCGCTTTCCCTGTCTATCAAGCCAATAAATATTTAATAACATGAAGGGTTTAATAAGATGTTGAAAATCACTGAAAAGACAGATTGTCTAATTGAACATATACAACATTATTCTTAGAAAAATAGCAGATAATCATTGAATTATAATCCAAATACCAACCGCTGTTATAGGTTCTGTACCAAGGACTGTGCCAAAAATGTAGTTCTAATTAGACATATCATAGTTATCTGCCAGATGTTTCAAATGTGGGAAGGGATGGCAAGAATTCTTTGAGGAATCAGTTGGTAGCCACCTAGAATGAAACATAGCACTGTGCTCCTGGCAGTAAGAATGCCTTGTCCAAACACTGAGAATAGAGATCAATCCTTTGCCATTCACAATCACAACAGTCTATAGACAGTGACACAGTTGAAGAAAATGCTCTTATACACACACACACACACACACACACACACACACAAACACATGTGCTGGACAAAGGTTTTGATTTCCAGTGTGATTTTATGTTTTAATCATTGTGAGTGTGATATGTACTTGTTCATTTATGTGTGCAAGTGAGCTTTGCACATATCATGGTGCATGTGTGGAGATTAAGGGACTGCTTTGGGTATCAGTCCTCCCTTTGTAACTTGTTAGAGACAAAGTTTTTTGTTGCTCAGCATTGTGCAAGCTAAACTTACCAGCTGTGAACTTTTCCACCTCAATGTAAGCATGAGGAATGCAGATACACTATCACATCTTCCTTTGTATGGGTGCTGGAGATTCAAACAGGTCCACACAATTGCGCAGTGAACCCTTTACCTACTGAGCCATCATCATGCCCCCTCCATTGCTTTTAGACTTAAGTTTTACTGTCTTAAAACATTGGGAAATGACTGACTGATCACATTCATCCTTCTTTCTGTTATTGTTAATACTCAGGATTAATACTAAGTGCTTCTGTGTCATGCTATTAGCTATAAAGAAAAACTAACCACTACCTTGTCTTCCACCTTATATGCCTCTGCTTCTGACTGGTGAGAATGATGTAAATAAGCTTGTCTTAACTCCTTTGAAGTCTTCAGTGTAAACACCATATGGGGAAAATTGTTGAGCAAAATGCAATGTTAAAGACAGAGCAATTCGATATATTGAATCATTTTGCTAGATGGACTGTTATTCCAGCATCATGTCCAAAGACCTAATTCCAAATGAATTTCCATTTGAGATAATAGGAAGACAACTCTCTAGATATATTTTCTTTATATCCACATTGTGTTGTCACCTATAACCACAAATACTTCAAATTCTTTAATAAATAAATAAATAAGTTTCTTTAAATCTAGAGAAAAAATATAGATGTAGGTATTATCTTAGCTAACACTAATTGTGCATTTAATACTGTGTACAGTCATATTGAATGAAGCTAGAATATAGGATAGTTTCAATCAGTTGGCTTGTGGGGGTGACATTGTGGAATTGTCTTGAATTGTAAGTGATGTAAGAGTGAGACTGCCACTGTGGGCAGCACGCCATCTAGGTAAGTGAACTTGGTATGTGTAAGAAAACTATCTAAGCACAATTTGGGGGAAGAGCGAGCCATGACTGAGCCAGCGGATAGTGTTCCTCCATGTCCTCCATGATTTCTGCGACAAACTTTTGAGTTTTTTTTTTTGTTTTTTGTTTTTTGTTTTTTTTTTAAATTTATTTATTTATTAAAGATCTCCGTCTCTTCCCTGCCACCGCCTCCCATTTCCCCCCCCTCCACCATTCAAGCCCCCCTCCCTCCTTAGCCTGAAGAGCAATCAGGGTTCCCTGCCCTGTGGGAAGTCCAAGGAACCCCCACCTCCAATAATTACTGGTCATGGTAAGGGAGGAAAGTAAGCAAGGGAGGTTGAATTCATGAATCTCTTTCTGAAAGGAATAGGGAAAATATAGGAGTGATGGAAATCTGTTTTTACCTAAAAGGCAAGTATTAATCTCAAATATTTTACATTGGTATGGATTTTGTATAAAATATATTTGTATAAAATTTTTGATACAAATTTAAGAATATTTTTATTATACTATGTATATGTTTCTATTCTTCTTTAAGGTATTGTACCTATGTAGCTTATTATGAAATGTAACGTAAAGTTCCAGTCATTGAAAACTATTCAGAAAAATTAATAAATACAGGTTATTATTGAGTCATATATCAAACTTGTGGTCATGTTATGCGTTTTCAAGGTTAAACAGATATATTTTAGATGGATAAATCTAACCTACAGAATATGGCATGTAAGATGTTTTAAGAATCTAAGGCTTTTCAGGACCTTGAGACATGACATCTATTGGAAGCAGCAAATTACTTCAAAAAAGAATGATGGACATTGACAAACCTTTGTATAGAGCTTGCTTTTATTGTGGCAAAGTTTACCACTGGTCAAGTGATGCGAGAGTTCCTTCTGTGTGCTGTCATTGCCATTAATGAATAGAGAAATTGCCTTGGCCTGTTGATACGGCAGAACTTAGGTAGGCAGTGAAGACAGAACTGAATGCTGGGAGAAAGAAGGGCAGAGCCAGAGAGACACTATGGAGCCACTGCCAGAATCAGACATCCCAGAACTTTGCTGGTAGGCCAAAACCTCGTGGTGATATACAGATTAATAGAAATGTGTTAAATGAAGATGTAAGAGTTAGCCAATAAAATGCTAGAACTAACGGGCCAAGCAATGATCTGATGAATACAGTTTTTGTGTGATTATTTCAGGTGTAAGCTAGCTGGGCTGGCAGGAAGAACAAGTGCCCCCCTTTTCCTACAGTCAAGAAAGTGCCTTTGCCTTTACTGCTGACTATACATTGTCCAATTAGGACAAACAGGAGACAAAAGAGGTCACCTGCTGAACATTTCCATGAAAATGCAGGGAAGTCCTTCAAAATTCCTGCTTCACAGAAATGTCTGTCAGATAGTCTTTAGGCCCACAATGGATAGCCCAATGATGCAGAGGAGCCCCAGGGTGACAAATATCTCTGCCATTTCTTATTTTTTTTTAATTTACTTGCTTTTCATTTCCTGTGTTATCAGGTAATATTACATCATTCTCAGTTCTCTGATGAATTTGAAGACTATAAGTTATTGTTATAGTTCTTCTTAGTTATGATAGAAAGGAAGTTAGGTACAAAACTTTGGACTCATCAAGAGAGAATAGGTAATGGAGTATTTTCTTTGAATTTGCCAAATACAAATGGACTGGATATTGTGAATGTAATCTGTAATTGTAACTGATAATTGTTTTTTATTATATACAGTTCTATGACTTTTGAGTTAAACCCTTTTTTTATTATTTAGTCAAAAATGGAGAAATGTTTTTGGAATATTTGCTTAATTGCAAAGGAATATCTGTGTCACCTTCTGATTGGTTTAATAAAGAGCTGAATATGAAGAGGTTACATGGAACTTTGAAGGACAGAGAAGACTCTTGGAAGACAAAATATATCGTCAACATCGAGACTCAGAAGAAACAAGAGATGGAAGATGGAAGAGAGGTAATGCCATATGACAAAATGAAGATAAGTATAAATGGGTTTACTTAAGTTATAAGAGCTAGGATGACAAATCTAAGCTAGGGCTGAGCTTTCACAATAATAAGTCTCTGTGTCATTATTTGTGAGTTAACACATGTAATTTATACCCTTAGAATACATTATGTCTGAAGGGAATATGAACATTTTGTTTTTTGTAGTGACGAAAGCCAAAATTCCAATACACTGGAAAGAGAACTTAGAGTTATACAAGATCAAGATCACCTTATTTTACATAGTGAGAATATCTCTCTCTCTCTCTCTCTCTCTCTCTCTCTCTCTCTCTCTCTCTCTCTCTCACACACACACACACACACACACACACAAGAAAAGACAAAGACTGAGACATAGCTCATTAGTGGCATACTTTTCTAACATGTGAAAAGTTCTGGGTTAAATGCCAATATCACATACATATCCAGACCAAAATAGTTGAGTTTGAAATGGCTTAAAAACCATACAAGATTCACAGTTTTCACTTATAAGTCCTCTATGAGAAAGAAATATATTTATATTTTCCCATATGAATATGCATATATTTATCTCATTTAAGTGTGCAAATAAATATACAGACATGTTCTTATATGTATGTATGTGTAGTAGGAGCTGCGGGTTGCATTCCGCCACCCAGTTCCTGCCACCGGCTAGCTTTACCCGAAATAACAACACACAAATTTTATTCTTTTAAACACTGCTTTGCCCATTAGCTCTAGCCCTTACTGGCTAATTCTGATATCCCAATCAACCCATTTCTAATAAACTGTGTAGCACCGGTCTTACCGGGAAAGATTCAGCATGTCTGACGGTGGCTTGCTTCATCGCATGCATCTGCCTCAGAGAGCAGAGCTATTGCGTCTGCCCGGGAGAGGGGAGCATGGCATCTCTGAGCTCACTTCCTCTTCCTCCCAGCATTCTGTTCTGTTTACCCACCTATTTTCTAACCTATCAGGACAAGCAGTTTCTTTATTTAATTAACCAATGACCTTCCTCCATCATATATAGATAGATATAATTTCAATTATGACTTACTAAAGATGCCAAAATATAATGCTGATGCACTGAACATAAAATATAAGGTTTAAAATAATACTTCTTAGTAGCAAATTTAAGAATAGAAATGTACACACTTTGAGTCAGTAACTGCACAACAGGTTTCTGTTTTATTATTAAAAAACAGGTAAGAAATGTAAGTGAATAACTACCACTAAGGAAATTTCAGAAGATAAAGGATGGAAATATTTCTGGGCTCCCAAGAGAAGATTATATATAATAACTAATGGGAAATATGTTTTCTTCAAAAAATATTTGTTTTATGTAAGTGAAATTAGTAATGTACTTACATCTTCAAGGACAAATACAAATGTGATATTTTACACTTAGGATGTCACCTGAGATTATAATTAAGCTCTGCGTTAATAGGGGTAAATTGCCAACTTATTAAATCCTATTCCTCTCCAGAACAATTATAAGTATAAATCAGCAAGATCACAATAATGATGGGTGAAGTTAGAATCATAATTGTGTTCAATAACATTCTTAGCATTATAAAGGAAAATGCACCTGTGTCTTTCAACCTTGCTCTAATCATTGATGGAGAATTATTATGAATTATTATTCCTAGATTAATGATTACTTTTGTAACATACACATACAGGATTAAAAGCATACATAGTGATTTCATTCCTTTCTTGTTGGTATAAAAAAAAGGCTATGATGAAAGCAACTTGAAAAAGAAAAGGTTTATTTGGACTTATAATTCAAGGGTACTGTACATCATGCCAAAGAAGCCAAGAGTGCAAGATCTTATGGCAGTGTGTCCACAACCAGGAAAATAATGAATGTATACTTCTAGGCTCCTTTCTCCAATTATACAGTCCATAATTTCAGCCAGAATAATGTGCCACCCAAACTTCAATTACCAGCAAATCTGGTACAGAGATTCTCAGAGGCTGACTTTAATTGAGAGAATCTCTATTCTGTTCAAGTGGTTTGTTATAGTAAGTAATCAAGATAATAAACCAAACCTTTAAGACTGAAATAGAACAAAATAACAAAAAATTGTCTTAGGGAAGACCAGAACACAGATATTTAAATGAAGTCACTTGTTCTTATTTATTTCTTAGGGGAAGAAGCACTAAAATATTATACGTATACTTTGTATGGTTTACACATGTCAATGTGTAATATATAATCTCAAAGTACATGTATAAGCATTCTAAGCAAAATAACTTTTCTCTCTCTGATCCTGCTATGTAGTCTTGATCCAAGGCCCACTGTGGATAACAAAATCCAAGAATGCCTTGCAGAAAAATGACATACTATATGCTTATACTCTCTACACATATTCTCTTATATGATTTAATTCATGGTCAGGTTCTTTCCAATACTTACTCTTTATATATGCTATACAAATAGTTGGTGTATCATATTGTTCATGTAAGAATGGCCAAAATCTTATACATGTTCTGCAAAGATATAGTTTTTAAATACATTTGTTCTAGGTTTAATTGAATCATTGATGTACAAGATGCTGATTTAGAGGGATTTCAATGTAGTGACTTTTCGGATATTATTAGACACTATTAAATTTAGTGGCTTTAATATAAGCAGCACAGCAAACAGCTGAACTCCATAGTGACTAAAGAACATACTAAACACTTTTCACTATAATCTATTTCAGCTGATATTTATCTATCAAAATGCCTATCTACTCCTTTTCTTTATTTAAGGCAACAATTCAGACAAATTATTTCCCAAGTCTTCAGTGTATTTGTAATAAGAAAAACAGACAATAAATTATAGAAACTTAGCTCTAGATCCATATTGATATCTATCTTAATAAAGCCTTGAAAGTATTTAGATTTTTTTAGTCTACTTTCTCTGTATGAATACATGATGTAGCTGAGCTTATGCAGCTGCCAAGAGGAATACATGGCTGACCGCATCAACTCCTAGTCTTCCTGGAATCACAGCATCTGATAAGATTTATTTCTCTGACCACTGCTCAATGAGTCTATCCTCTTTACAATTGGAAGGAAATTCACCTAGGAAAAGTTTTATCTCTTTCTTTTCTTGTCTTTCTTTCTTCCATCTTTCTTTCTTTCATTCATTCTTTCTTTCATTCGTAAGTTCTGCTTAATTTTCTGGAATCATGATTCCTTTCCTGTTATACTTTTATCTTTCAATGGTGCTGTTAAAAAAGGCGGGCTTCTTTCATGCTTTGCACTAATATCTGCAGCTGTATTCCCGACACTAGCCCTGGCAGTTCTTTTGGGGAGGACCTTAAGACTTCACAGATTTTCCGGTGGCACTCTCCTCATATACAACAAAAGGATTTAAAGAGTTCATAATTTTTTTCTTTTTCTTTTTTATTTTATTAAAAATTTCAACCTCCTCCCCGCCTCCCTTTTCCCTCCCCCTCCCTCTCCAGTCTAAAGAGCAGTCAGGGTTCCCTGCCCTGTGTTAAGTCCAAGGTCCTCACCCCTCCATCCAGGTCTAGGAAGGTGAGCATCCAAACAGGCTAGGCTCCCACAAAGCCAGAACATGAAGTAGGATCAAAACCCCGTGCCATTGTCCTTGGCTTCTCATCAGCCTTCATTGTCCGCCATGTTCAGAGAGTCCGGTTTTATCCCATGCTTCTTCAGTCCCAGTTCAGCTGGCCTTGGTGAGCTCAGCCCCACTGTCTCAGTGGGTGGGTGCACCCCGCACAGTCCTGACTTCCTTGCTCATGTTCTCCCTCCTTCTGCTCCTCATTTGGACCTTGGGAGCTGAGTCAGTGCTCCAATGTGGGTCCCTGTCTCTATCTCCATCCCTCGCCAGATGAAGGTTCTATGGTGATATACAAGATATTCATTAGTATGGCTATAGGATAGGGCCATTTCAGGCTCTCTCGCCTCAGGTGCACAAGGACCTAACTAGAGACATCTCTCTGGACACCTGGGAACCCCTCTAGAGTCAAGACTCTTGCCAACCCTAAAAGTGTTAATAAATTTTTATAAAATTTTACAGATTTAAAGGAAAATTTTCTATGTATATTAATATTACTGATCAGACCTATAGTGCTGTGGCTTCATTTTATCGGGAAAAAGTTGATGAAATATTTTCTTATGTTGACACTGTTAGGAAGCCTATATTATTTGCTACATTGATTCTGGTTATTGATGATTGTCAAATAATAACAATTATAATTTTTACAAAATAGACATATTTAATATTGACTAATATATTAGTCACAGTTCTCTAGAGACATAGAAATTATCGAATGACTATATACAATATAATAAATCATATGGATATGTTGAAATAGGAGCAGCGGGGCTGCGTCCAGGGCACCCGGCCACCCACATGGCTAGCTTATGCCCTGAAATAATTTCACGGAAACTGTATTCTTTTAAACACTGCCTGGCCCATTAGTTTCAGCCTCTTAACCCATTTCTAATAATCTATGTAGCACCACGAGGTGTGCTTACCAGGAAAGATCTTAACCTGCATCTGTCTGGAGTGGGAGAACCATGGCGACTCCCTGACTCAGCTTCTTTCTCCCAGCATTATGTTCTGTCTACTCTGCCTATCTAATTTTTTGTCCTATCAGAGGCCAAGCAGTTTCTTTATTACTTAACCAATGAAACAACAGATAGAAAGATGACCCTTCTCCATCATGGATATGATTTATTGGAAAGACTTGCAGTCCATTTTCTACCTGCTCCAGTAGTGATGTCTACCAAAGGAAGGCCCAAGAATCAAATAGGTGTTCAATCCATGAGGCTGTATGTCTCAGCTAGTCGTCAATATCCATCAGAATTCTGAAGAAGTAGACTCTAATGTCAGTGAACAATGGACTAGCCAGTAAGAGTGAAGGAATGTAGGCAAAGAGACTTAGCCTCCTCTTCCATGTCTTTTATATAGCCTGCCAGCAGAAGTTGTGTCCTAGGTTAAAGGTGGATCTTTCCACCTCAAATGTCTGGATTAGAAATGGGTCTTTCTAATTCAAATAATTTAATTTAAAAATGTCTCTAAGGAGTGCCCAGACATTTGGGTTTCAGTTAATTCCTGATATAAAGTTGACAAATAAGAATAGCCATAGCAACCAATAATTAAAGGTAACAAATACCATATCATGTTTTCTATACATATCTTGTCCATATGACTAATGGTTTCATATTTATTTTTAAGAATTTTAAAAGCTTTAATAATGGAGTAATTTTAAAATGTTAATATTTGTTGCATTTTATCCAAATTATATCAACTTCTTAGAATAAGACAGCAAAATTCACTTTTTCAAAATTTAGTAAAAACAAAAATGGGGAATCCAAAAATATCTTTTCATTTAAATAAATGGAAATTAGTAATAATTAAAGATGGGTAGAAATATGAATAACATCTGAAATATTTAAAAACAGATATATTTTTGTTTGTGTATATGATAACATTAATATAATGCCATGTAAAATTAAGATGTCTCCTACATTAGCATATTGTTCGTTGTGACCCTTGTAAAGATGATTTTATAATGTTAGTTTGAACTTGATCTCATTTCTATGTCAATGTTTTATAGGTTTTGTCTTTTCCTACTTGCCCATAGGTTTATATTATGTTATAGTTTTCCTATTTTTAGGGTTACTTCATTGTCTGGTCCAATTAAACCCCTTATCTTCAAACTTTGATAACCTATCTTTCACTTAGTCTATTTTATTAATGAAGATTTCTAGTGAAACTTTCATTTGGCAAATTGACCTATTTCTAAAATTCTAAAATTTCAGTTTGAGTTCTTTCAGGATTTCTATTTTTTATCCTTATTGACTTCTGTCTTAAAGTTTATATTGCTGTGATAAAATACCATACCAAAAGCAACTTGAGGAGGAAAAAAGATATTTCAACTTTACAAGCTTTAGGTCACTCTCCATTTCTAAAGAAGATTTGACAGGACCTCAAGCTGGGGCCTGGATGCAGAAGCTAATGCAAAGGCCATGGTGGATCACTGCTCACCGCCATGCTTCACATGTCTTGTTCAACCTGCTTTGTTAGAGCACTTAGGACCACCATTCCAGGTATGGTACTTCCCAGAGTGAGTTTGGTCCTCCACAACCAATCACCAATCAAGGATATTCACGATTATATTGCCCACACATTAAAGTTGTGGGTGCATTTCTCAATTGACATCACCCCCCCATACTGAAATGACTCCTGTGTGTGTCAAGTTGACATAGAACTAGCTCAAATAGTTTCTTTATATCTCCACTACTTTGTTTTATCTTTGTATTGTTCCAAAGTGTGTTTGTGGAATATTCTAGCATTCTATAATTATTCTTTTGCATTCCTTTAGTTACATTTCATAATTTTAATTTCTTTGAAGAGTCTATTTCTTTCTTGAAACAGGGTTTCTCAGTAGCTATGGAGCCAGTCCTAGAACTTGTTCTATAGACCAGACTGGCATCAAACTCGCAGAGATCTGCCTGCCTCTGCCTCCTGAGTGCTGGGATTAAAAATGTGGCCATCACTGTCTGACACAAATTAGTAATTTTTGAAGTAGTAATATTATGTTTGTATTTCTCATTTCTTGTGATCCTACATGAAGGAATTAAGCACTGTGATTAAATTGTCAATTGGATTTTTTTTTTACTTATCTTCATTATTTCATTGGAAATATTTGCAGTGCCAACATGGAACTAAGTAATAGCAGAGAGATGTATTTTTCTCCATTTGACTGTGACTACAGGGTGGGAAGTAAACCCTCCTTATGTTAGCGGAGCACCTGCAGCACTACACTGAGGGTGCAACAGTGTCTGAAGAAGCAATCCCATCTAATAAGTAGACTCACTACAAAAATACAGTAATGTCCAACTGAAAACAATTACCTAACTTCAATAGTTTTGGAGACTGAATGAGCAATGTTAGTAGGGTGTATGTTTACATGTTAGTTACTGTGAGTATCAGTCAAAGCGTAATACAGTCACAGTCACCAAATCTAGCATTAGGGTTAGGACAGTAGTGATGAAATAGAATGAGAGACAAATAGAGAGGGGAACAACAAAAAAATGCAGGGAGGAGAAAGGTAAAGATAAACTAGAAATAGACATAGATTATTAAAAATATATTATCACACTTAAATCAGTTATATTCTCAACAGGATGGAGTGGTGAAACCTTCAACTGTGAAAGATGTAGAGGGTGGGCAACACTACAGAGGAATTATTGCAAGATAATATAGTCAGAGCATGGAGATTACAGAGGGATGGGAAGAGCAAGCTGAGATGCAGAGAAAATCAAGAAATAGAGAACATGCCATTGGAACATGCTGGGCTTTATTAAGAGGACTCCTGACAGTCATTGAAGGGAAGATTTAGAGGAGGAAAGAGAATCTTAATTTCATCATTGGCTCAGAATTCCATCTCTAATAATATATGAAAGCTACATTTAATATTGGGAAGCTGTTTGAGGACTGTTACCATGCTAATCAAGAGGATAAGGATCCTGGTTACCAGCCACAGAAACAGAAGAATAGGAAGTAAAAGGGGCTGTCCAACACAAATTTTACTGCTTCTTTTTCCATACCCTAGCAGAAACAGAGCAAGATATAACCCATTCATCATAATCTCATGCCAGGATATAGGAATAAGTAATGTCACACTCATATCTGCTGGTGATATAATGGTATAATGTCAAGTTCGCATATATAGTTGATTTGATTCTGGTCTTTGATTTCTCAGACCTTGTTCAAGGGGAGTAGCAATCTCCCACAAGGACTATAGAAGGCATGTCATCAGAAAAAGCACATAGTAGAGGTTAAACCATTATTTTGAGTACACAAAATTAAATGTTACCATATTCTACAAGGAGAGGGGAAAACAGAGAAGGACGAAATGCATGTGGACACATCAAGACTACTTAGCCAAGAAGCCAGAACCTCTAATAGATTTGTTACCTCAAAACTAACTGGCTTCACTTTTCAGGCCTGCAACAGAACTCCCGGAATTCATCGTAGGAATAAAGGCTAAGAGTTTTCTGTGGTTGCTTAGGGAAGCGAACTGTCCTCAGATTATTCCTTATTTATTTGTTTGAGTTTGTTACAAATCATATTTTAGTTACATAAAGAGATAGAATTGTCTTGTATAGTTTATGAACCCAGTGTGTGGGATTCTACTGCCCTTCTTCCCCTTCCTGTCCAGTAGAAGAGAGTCAAGGTTAAGTGTATACACACATATCAATTTGCTGTAGATAAGCATTTTAAAGATAGATTCTATATTTTCATTGTCAAGTAAATCTCATGCTTCACATTATATCTTTTTATTTATTAATGAAATAATTTTAAGGTCATATTAAGTGTTTCTTTACATCTTGTTCTCTTTTTTATAACTAGGCATTTCTAACTAATATGCTTACATAGATACCTGTGTAGCCTTGGTTGCCTGTATCAAGCATTGTAGATCAGGCTAGCCTTGAACTCAGAGATCTTCCTGGTTGTACTCCTGAGTCCTGGGATTAAAAGCATGTGCCAATATCACTTGGTATGCATAGCTGCTCCGTGATTTTCATAGTAAGTATTAACTCATGACTTTTCACAATGGACTATAACCAATATAGATTTACCTGCCTCTCTTCAACACAATAGAATTTTATATCACATATCCAACATAAAAATTCAATGCAGGTTAATTTAATCATCAGTTTTTCATTGCTGTGACAAATTGAGCTAATCTTAGGTGAACTTCATGGCAACCTGATCATTTTTTTCTTCCCATCACAAATTTTCCTGAAACAAATAATTTCCTGTTGTTTGTTTTGATTTTAATCTTGTTTTCTAATACACTTGCTAATGATTCCATTCTGCTGGTGACATAGCAGAAGCCACGTCAGGGGTGTCTTCTGGGAAACTCATTTATGAAATCCAAGGCAGCATTATCAATGAAATGAGCATTTAATTGTGAAGCAAATCTGTCACTTCACTTTTTCCTTGAGTCATTTCAGATGCAGCTTTCCATGTATCTTTGCAATCAGTGGACCTGTGTTCTTTCTCTCATTAGTCTAGTCTCACTTTCCTATGGTACACACTATGTTGGAGCCCTAAAATAAAAGACAGGAATGGTCATGTTTTTCAGATACTCAATTATAAAATCCTTTCAGCATATGTTTCCATTTCATTGATAATTTATCTTGAACAACTTTCTATCTAGCAACATTTTTTAATCAAACTTGTAAAGTATTTCTTTCTTTGTGTTTATATAAAGTAACTCTTAAGCTATCATGGAAACACTTTTAAATTTATTTTGAGTACACATACCTTTTATCCCAGAACTCAGGAGGCAGAGGCAGGTTGAGCTTTCTGAGTTCCAAGTCAGAAGGACTATATAGAGAAAATCTGTGTTTAGATATACAGGTAGGTAGGTAGGTAGGTAGGTAGATAGATAGATAGATAGATAGATAGATAGATAGATAGATAGATAGATAGATAGATAGATAGGGAAGTAGAGTTTTGAGTTATTTGCTTTTATAGTTCATTGTTTTGTTGGCTTTTTGAGACAAATATCCCTATGTTGCCTAGGTTAACCTCAAACCCTCAGTCCTTTTACTCTTCTCTATGGAGGGCTACATCAACAGAATGAGTCACTTAAACACAGCTTCCTGGATTTCATAAGCCCAGAAACTTCAAACTGGTCCACATGCTGAGAATTAGTTACTTGAGTGCTCAATTAAAAGGGCATTGTCCTCAAGAATACCCCAAATATCATCATGGAGACTAAATCCAGTAACTGATGGAACCAGATGCACAGATCCACAACCCAGGACCAGGCTGAGCTCTAGGAATCCAAGTGAAGAGAGTAAGGAGGGAATATACAAACAAGGGACATCAACATCATAATATAGAGATCTACAGAGACAACTTAACCAAGCTGGTGGAAACTCATGAACTCTAGACCCCCTCCATATGTGGGAGACAGTGGTGAAGCTTGGACTATTGAGGACCCACAGGCAGTAGGACCAGAATCTACTCTTTGTGCATGAATTAGTTTAGAGCAATTCCCTGTGAAGTGATGTCATGCTCAATCTTAATACAGGCTATGGCTTGGTCCTGCCCCACCAATGTGCCAAACTTTGGGGATTCCTCATGGAAGCTCTTACTCATGAAGGGAAGACAATGTAGGATTGGCTTTTGAAGAGGGAAGGGGGGGGGGCAAGAGAAAGGAGAAAGAACTGTGATTGGATGTAAACTTAAATTTAAAAAATAAAAATATCATAAAAATTAAAACAAGACTGGACAGGATTGAGTTAGCTGAAATTCCAGAAGAATAGGGGAGGAGTTCATGAGGCCCCCAAAACTGTTGGCAGTTGACAGGAACTATGAGAAGGAGAATAATTCTTCTTTGAGATGTGATGAGTGGTAGATTTCCGATGCTCAGGGGATAATTTTATACCTATGTGTAACATGGAGGGGGGCTAGGCCTGCTTGTTTGGGTTTCTGTCCCACCTGGCACCCCACAACTGTTTAGCCCCAAAGAAAATCACACATAGGTCTCCATAAATTATAAGCTGATTGGCCCATTAGTTCTAACCTCTCACTGGCTAACTCTCATATCTTGATTAAGCCATTTTTCTGATCTATGTTAGCCGTGTGGCTCAGTACCTTATTCAGTGAGGCTGCTTCGGTGGTCTGGGCAGAACGGGGAATCAACTTCCTCCTTCCCAAAATTTGCCTGTTCTCATTACATCATTACTACTTCCTATCTGGTTTTCCCGCCTATATTTCCTGCCTGGCCAATCAGCATTTATTTAAAACATGATTGATTGAATACAGACAATTCTCCTGCACCTATGAAATTATAGTGGTTGAAAATTTGGCTTTATGTGCTTTTGTTATTTTAAGAAGAGAATATGAACTTGGAAAGAGTGGGAATTATGGGTTGGGTGGTACCCAGCATGAATTGTAAGGAGTAACATTGTATTCACTCTACATATGTATAAACTGATCAAAAATAAACTTTAAAAATGTATACAAGCAAGCATCATGTTGGGGGCAAGTAAAGTAACTAGTTCACATTTCTTGTGTGACAGATCAACAGTCACATCAAGGACCTTAGCCTCATGAGAACAGTAAAGCTTTCCCCAGGTGAGGCACAGTGGGATAGCAAAGGCTTCTTCATGTTCTGAGTGCAGCTAATGTTAGTGTGTGCAGAAAATGTCTATTATAGATATTCCCTCTAGATGTTTACACACTGAAGACTGCCCTTCTAGAAAGATTGCTATTACTGAAATAGCTAAACCTGTTTCTATGCTAAGTCAAATACAATAACCTTGCCTTGTTTATTTGTATGTACTTTTCTGCCTTTGACCTGATGTGTGTAGTAACCTTGCCTCTCTGTTCAACTGTGTACAATAAATATGATGAGCTTCCAGTGTGCTGGGGTTTCTCCAGCTGATACCAGCCTCACTCTATCCATGTGTCCATGTGCCTGTCCTTTCTTCGTTCCCTTACTGCCCATTTAAGTCAATCCCTGATAATGTATGTCTTTACCTTATCATGTTTCACATATTTGACATCACCCCCAAATAATCTAGATACTTCTGAATACTAAAATATGCCATCAGCTTTTTACCCTAGGCTCTCTGGCTCTGTATGTAAGGTATTTCATCCTGATTCTTCTATTTGTTTCTGATTCTTTTCACAATCATTGTGAAGTATGTCTTAGAAACATTTTGTAACTTTCTAATTGTTCCTATAAGTCTTCTTTTATTATTACCCATTTCATCTCATTTTTTTTTGTCTGATGACAAAGTTGTCTAGGAAAGGTTTTTAATGTAATGGTTTTATAGTTACTTCTTTCAATATTCTATTGAGTTCTTTATACACATCTTACTCAAAATTTTCTTTTGTTCTGTGAATATTAATTTTGTTTCCAGGTTTTTTTATTTGTTTCAAATTTAAATACATTTTGTGCTTTTCTACAGACATTTACTGATAGTTATTTATTTGAGCTTTTCTTCTTCTTGACAAAGCTGTTCTAATTTGTTACTTTGCTAGTTACATCTGTGCCCACTTTCTCATGATATAGGCATTTCAGAAAATTTCCTCAGCTTGCATTGTTACAATTAAGCATGGGAAACTGAAGCCTCTTTGTAAATTGAGCATATGTACTCTATACTTGCCAGATAAGAATGAGATTGATCTGGTTGGTTAAGACGGCCAGAACACCCTGAGGAATGACTCTCAGGGATGAGGAGGAAGCATAGTGAAGTGTTTGCTGAATGAGCATGACCATTTAGTTTGCCCCCAGAGCCCACATGAAAGAATGGAAATTTCATAGTGTGCTTTTGTAATCTCATCACTGGCAAGCAAGAGGGGTGGAACTCTGAACTTAACTCACCACTCAGTCCGAAATCGAAAAGTTCTAGGCCAATCAAGAAGCCCTATTTCAATAAATTAGATGAAGGGCATCCTAAGGATTAATCCTGACATCTGTAGATGAAAAGAACAAGATGACTGGCAACATTTGGGAAACTGAATTAATGAGTGTTCATCTCTGTATCAAGAATTTTGTACATTGAAGATGCTTGTGTATCTCTTCTTATCATGTATACACAATCATGTACCTACATACAAAAACACTCACACATGAATGCACACAATGTGTACAAAATGTTTTTTAGTAATAAACACATACATGTGCCCTTTAGAAAAACAGACTTCCATAAATAAGATGTTTAAGAGCTCAGGTTTTATATGAAATAAGGTCAGGATTCAATTCATTTTACATTTGACATTCTTTTTTCCATTTCTCCCTCTCTTTATTCTTCTATTATATTAGAACAGTTTTGTCAAGAAGAAAAGTTTAAATAAATATCAGTAAATATCTGTAGAAAGGCACACAAAGTTTTTTGTTTGTTTTGATGATTTTATACGTAAGTACCCTATATCTGCATCATTTGCTGTCTGCTCTCTGTCAAGTCCTCTTGAGTCCCCTCAACCACTACTTCTTCAGTTCAGGACTTTTCTAAATTAATTATACACATACATGTACACCCATACACACACAACTTACTGTGTCCAATGATTTGTGTAAAGCTGCCTTTATACAGTATATATTAGACATTTAACTGTGTGTGTACTATTTCTGAATACAATTTTCTAGTCATTTATTCCATGGCTTATTTATTGATTTCTCAGTTGATCAGCAAGCTATTTCTACATTTTGTTATCATCCATAGATTTTTTTTTAACATGCGTTTCACTTCTTTTGTAAAACTACTAAGTATGAAACAGAGTGCTGTTCCTTTCA
>NC_022013.1:16132885-16134967 GCF_000317375.1 Microtus ochrogaster | reverse complement strand
TGTGGTGGTTTGAAACAGAATAGCTTTCACAGGCTCCTTTGTTTTAATGTCTGGCCCCAGTTGTTAGAATTCTTTGGGAAGCAGTAGGAGACCTTTTTTGTGTTTAGGGCTAATCATTTTAGGCTAAGAGTTTGCCATTAATAATTTATTATCTGTCTCTCTTCTCCTATAGGAGGCATGATGTGAAATCTATCCATATTCATTTGTTAACTGGTGTGGTCCTTGTAGGTTTTGAGCAGGAAATCACATTGTTAAGGAGTTCTTGGGAGCAACATCTCAGTTCTGCATAGAAGATAGTACCTATTGCTTCAGGCTCTTAGAATCTTTCTCCTTCATCCACAGTAATGGTTTCTGAGTCTAAGATGTAGGAGTCATGTTTCCGATATCCCTTTTGGTTCTATGCGCTCATTTTCATCTTTTCTTTGTATCTTGACCAGTTGTGAATCTCTCTGATACTTGTTACAAAAAAAAGCTCCTGTGATGAGGCATGAAGGCTGAACATATCTCTGTGTATAAGGATAATGAATTTCTTAGATGATCCTGGCCTGCAGCCATGTCTGTGCAGCATTTTCTTAATAGCTAATTGATGGAGGAGTGTAAAGCTCACTGTGGAAAGTGCATCTATTGGCAGGTGGTCCTGGGCTATGTAATAGAAAGCAGCTGAACGAGCCAGAATGCAAGCTAGAACCACTTTCCTTTGGCACTTTGTGTTATAACCTCCTGCCTCAAGTTCCTGGGTGGTTTCCCTAGTGATGGGGGAGAGTCTTCTGGCTTGTGTTAATTTCATTGGTTAAATAAAGAGACTGCCTTGGCCCTTTAATAGGACATAAAATTAGGTAGGCGCAGTAAACAGAACAAAATGCTGGGAGAAAGAAGCTGAGTCAAGGAGTCGCCATGATTCTCCCACTCCAGACAGACACAGGTTAAGATCTTTCCTGGTAAGCCAGCTGGTGGAGCTACACAGACTATTAGAAATGGGTTAGATTGATATGTAAGAGCTAGCCAATAAGAAACTAGAACTAATGGGCCAGGCAGTGTTTAAAAGAATACAGTTTCCGTGTAATTATTTCGGGTAAAGCTAGCCATGCGGGCGGCCAGGTGCCGGGGACGCAGCCCACCAATCCTTATTACAACACCCTAGGAGATGGCCTGTAACCTGCAAGAGAAAATAAAGTCCTTCTCAGAGTCTGCTTCAGTCAGTTTATTACTACAGCAACCAAAACAACTAGAATGCCATGTCATTTTCGGAGGCGGAGTTCACTTTTGCATTTCTACAAATCATCTGACATAGCTGGGGTAAAATCGGTGCAGTGAATCAACATATTACCAGTACACAAAAAATCAAATATGTGCTCAAATTTTACTCTTCATTTTGACATCAAAGCATCTCTCACAAAGGATTAAAATTGTTTCTAAAACCAAATTTGGTGTAGCATTTTCAGAACATGAAACAGAAGAGAAAAACTTCAACAAGAGGATTATAATAAAATTACATCTTCAATGTGTTAGTGTATCATTAAAAATTAAATAAAAATCACAAAATGAAGCAATTTCTAGAAAAGAAAGAGAGAGAACTAACTAGGAAACATCACAATCCACCCCCAGTAATGGCCTTAAACAAAGTCATACCTCCTTAAATAGGGTCACAAGGTCTCCTACTGCTTCCCAAAGAATTCTAACAACTGGGGCCAGACATTAAAACAAAGGAGCCTGTGAAAGCTATTCTGTTTCAAACCACCACAGGAAGGGAGGAATTGTGTAATTGTTTATTAAGTAAAACTTTTAACATTTTAAAAGACTCACCATTATGAGACAATAGAGACATATCTTTGACCAGCAGAAGAAACAATGGCTTGCTCCCCAGTATTGTGGTCAAAATAAAGATGGATACTATCATATTCTAATCACTATAAAAAGCACAAACCTGTGACATTACTGGTAAATGAGAAAAATAATAGATAAACCTGCCATTTATTTATAGCTATCATATCAGATTCCCTTCTCCGTGTGTGTGTGTGTGTGTGTGTGTGTGTGTGTGTGTGTGTGTGTGTGTGTGTGTGTGAATATGTGTTTTGGGGTATA
>NC_022013.1:16113514-16132485 GCF_000317375.1 Microtus ochrogaster | reverse complement strand
GTCCGACATTGGTAAACTTTAATGGGGGTGTAATGACAGGTGAGGGACGGGGGTGAAGAGACTAAAGGAAAAAGGGGGCAAGGTATGGAATTCCCTGTTTTTAAGGGGGATCCAGGTGCATGGGGGTGGGTGGGAAATGTCCTGTGCATGCGTGGCTTTCATTGAATTGGGATTTGTAGTCCAATGGGATGCTGTGTCCTCTACCGCTTCTGGGAATTGTAGTCCAATGATCCTTCTGCGCATGTTCTGTCTTGTCTTTGAAAGGAACAGCACTCTGTTTCATACTTAGTAGTTTTACAAAAGAAGTGAAACGCATGTTAAAAAAAAATCTATGGATGATAACAAAATGTAGAAATAGCTTGCTGATCAACTGAGAAATCAATAAATAAGCCATGGAATAAATGACTAGAAAATTGTATTCAGAAATAGTACACACACAGTTAAATGTCTAATATATACTGTATAAAGGCAGCTTTACACAAATACCTTCATACTTCAGTGACTACATTATTGAATTCATGAGGTTCGCAAATCTAAACTATAGAACAAAATCAAGATAATTATTGTCCTGTGGTGGCATGTGCCTGGTAATGATCCAGTTAGACTTTCTGAGGTGGAGGTAAAGAGTAATTGCTCTTTCAGAATAGGATTCTACCAATACTCAGCTAGAGAAAATCCAATGTAATTCATCTTTTGTCAAAGGTTCCTCAAAGTGACAAAACACTACTAACAAATATTAACATCTAGCTGGTAATATGCAGGTTGGAGTTTTTGTCAAGCACATTTATTTAAATAAATTATGAAAGAAACCAAAAAGAATATGGCTCAATGGATAAAGTGTTAAGTTAGGAGCTTAGGCCCCAGGCCCGTGCATCTATCCTAGCCCCGTGACCCTGAGAGTTAGCACTCTGGACTCCAAATCCCAGCAGGCCAGGTCCTGACCTCCTCCCCCCACTCCTATTTAAGTGAACTCCCAAAAGAGGAATATGTGGTCTTTTTTTCTTCCTCCTGTTCCAGTGGCTTCCCGGTTTCCCCTCGGGGCCACCTGAGAGCGCAGAACTCTCATTAAACCTGGTTATCTTTTAATCTGGCTTGTTTTGATTTGGCTTTATTAGGAATTTTGTGTTGGCAGAGAGCTCGGGTTAGGAAATATTCCTAACATACAGAACTTGCTATATAAGCATAAGAACCTGAGTTCAGATCCCTAGAACACATAGGAAGCCAGAGATGCTAAGTTCATGCCTATAATCATTGCACTTCTACAATAATATGGAAAGAAACAGAACAGTCTCCAGACACTTGAAGGCCAGGTGGCTTGGTGTACTCAGCAAAAAATAGCAAGAGAACGCATCACAAAGTAAAAGATGAGAACTAATACCCAAGGTTTTTCTCTGACCATACTCATGCTTTTACAAATGCACAGTCACATAGCCACATGAACTAGAGTACACACACACACATACACACACACACACACACACACGAGATAAGTGAATTAGCCAACCTAAAATAACTAATAATAAGTAGCTGCATATAGAAAATTCTCACTGTAAAAAGTTGCACCAGTTTTATGATGTGTTGTATAATTTTTATAACATTGTGTTAGATAAAATCTCAGAATCTACAGGTTTCAGGAGCTAACATGTGGGTTATAATTTTACCTGTTACCTATGACTTTTCAAGGATTAGAGTAAGAGAGTGATTATAGCTAAATTGATAACGTCCATATGTAACTCTCATACATAGCAATCAGGAAGGACTAGATTCAACCCCAGCATTGACTGTATAAATTGGTTGGGATTGTTCATATCTACATCTCAAAACTCCTTGAGTAGAATCTGAAAGATCGGGAATTCAAGGTCATCAGAGGCTAGTCTGAACTATCAATCTACATGAGACCCTGTCCTATCTAAAAACAGAAAGGAGGAGGAGGAAAAGGAGGGGAAGCAAGAAAGAAGAAAGGAAGAAAGAAATGAAGAAAGAGAGGAAGGAAGGGGAAAGAAGGTTCTACTAGGTTATGGAGTTCTTGTTCCTGCTCACAAAATATCATAGAACTCTAAATACCCTCATCCTACTCTCAAAATACCATCCTAGTTCATGCACAATTTGATGAGCAAATAAGCACCATCCCATTTCTCCCTGTCATTTGGAGCTTAAAAAATATTTTCCAAGAATGATGCATTTAAGCGCTATAGATATGAGCTGTCTTTTAAGATACAGACATGACAGTGTCTTTAAATGAAGCCAGCCCAATTTTTGGCTTATGAAATTGTTCGGTCACAGTCATCCTCCCTGTGGCTAAATCAATACGTAGAGCTTGTGTGTAATCTCCATCAAACATTTCTGTGCCTGCTGTTTAGAAACATTGCTTCAACCACCTTGCTATACACAGATTTGTGAAGGGAAATACAAGCATCCCAAAAAATTCTCAGTGATACAAAACAGAGGGAGATGGATGGTGGGTGTGCTCCTCATCTCATCATATTCACTTTACACTTCTATGAAATCTTTTTTTTTTTGCAGAGTTTTATTTTATTTTATTATTTTTTATTTATTATTTATTAAAGATTTCTGCCTCCTCCCCACAACCGTCTCCCATTTCCCTCCCCCTCCCCTGATCAAGTCCCCCTCCCTCATCAGCCCAAAGAGCAATCAGGGTTCCCTGACCTGTGGGAAGTCCAAGGACCACCCACCTCCATCCAGGTCTAGTAAGGTGAGCATCCAAACTGCCTAGGCTCCCACAAAGCCAGTGCGTGCAGTAGGATCAAAAACCCATTGCCATTGTTCTTGAGTTCTCAGTAGTCCTCAATATCCGCTATGTTCAGCGAGTCCAGATTTATCCCATGCTTTTTCTGACCCAGGCCAGCTGGCCTTGGTGAATTCCCGATAGAACATCCCCATTGTCTCAGTGTGTGGGTGCACCCCTCGCGGTCCTGAGTTCCTTGCTCGTGCTCTCTCTCCTTCTGCTCCTGATTTGGACTTTGGGGTTTTAGTCTGGTGCTCCAATGTGGGTCTCTGTCTCTGTCTCCTTTCATCGCCTGATGAAGGTTAATATCCAGGAGGATGTCTATATGTTTTTCTTTGGGTTCACCTTTTTATTTAGCTTCTCTAGGATCATGAAGTATAGGTTCAAAGTCCTTTATTTATGGCTAGAAACCAAATATGAGTGAGAAAGAATACATTATGAAAAAGGAAGCACATGTGTCAACAACATGATTCCTGCACCTAAGGCTCAGGGAAGACCATGGAAGAGAGATAGAAAAGTTTTAAGAGCCCAAAAATGACCTAACATGAGACTACATTTCTGAGGCATAACAGGGGAGTTGTAGCCATGATATTTCAACAATATGGCAGTAAATAAGAATAGAACAAAAACAGCACCAATGGATTTATCAAGTCAGAATGGGGGTATTTTATGTCGTCTCAAAATAATCTTACCTAGGGAAAAGAACCCCCCTATCACAATTGAATATCTAATGCCAAGTGGTCAGTACTGAACTCATACATACAAATAGCATTGTATGGGTTGAAGAGATTATATTTATATGTTTAGAAATGTACATATTTACATATCTATGCTATCTGAAGAAAAAGAGAAAATAAATTGAGACAGAAAGAAAGGGGGTATATTGAAGAGACTGAAAAGGGAAAGGGTAAATGATGTAAATATATTTTAATTAATTTTTTAAAGTTGTAAATTCTAAATACAATTTCAAATGCATCATATATTTTAATATGAAATATATTAAGAAGAATTGTAAGACAAAAGAACAACAAAATATGTAGACATTATTAACATTAAATAATTTATTCAGCAAAAGTTTTCATTCAGACATCATTTACAAACTAAAGTCTTTCTCTATTTATATAATAAGTCTGAATGTTCAAGGCCCAGGGAACATTTATGTGTTTGTTTTGCAACAGTTTCCACATTGGGTTATAATCATTTGCATAGAAACTTCCTGTGAAACTATAAGACCCTGAAGTAAGCCCTAAACATTTTAATTATATATTTCAATTAGGCACCAGAGAAAGAGAGAGATTTCCAAATTAACTGGCTGACAAATGAATGATGAATATAAGAGTAAATTTAGGGTAATTTCCTATTGAGAGGACTGTCACATGCTGTATCTTAAGCCCTTAGGGAAATTTTATATGAGAATAAATCACAAAATTAACTCAAATTGGTTTAAAAATGTACGTAATGAAAATCTCAGAGTCAAAATATCCTGACTATCCATGACCCGGATTTCTATTAATTAAGTGTTCTTCTATCACAGTATTCTCTGTCATTCTTTAAATATTTATTGCTATTTAAAGTGTGTAAGACTTTTGCCGGGATATGTCTCTGTATTAAGGCCATGCAGTACCTGCTGCAGTAAGAAGAGGGCATCAGATCTCTTGAAACTGGAATTACAGATGGTGTGAGTGTAGGCTACTGAACCATGTGTTCTTCATGAACATCAAGTGCTTTTTATCCACTGAGCTCTCTTTCTTGCTCCCTGTTCTTTACATTTTTGCCTTAGTCCCTGTCATACACTCTACTGAGGGCCTGGTGAACATGTGTCATGGTTCTGATCAAGGGCATAAAATATAAGTCTGATCATGGAGCTAGTGAAATGGCTTTTGCCTTGTAAGCCTGAGACCTGAAGTTCCAATCCCCAAGCAAGAGGGCTTCCTACAGAGCATGGGCAAGGTGTTTCTTACAGAGCATGGTGGAGGAATTCCTTCAGAGCATGGTGGAGCTGTACTTTACAGAAGCATGTGGGAGGGTTTCCGATACAGATGGGAGAGGGCTTCCTTTCAGGAGCATGGGAAAGGTATTCCTACATAGCATGGGCAAAGGGTTCCTTGCAAATCATGGGTAAAGGGTTTCCTATAGAGCATGGGGAAGGGGCTCCTAAAGAGTGTGGGGGAGATATTTCTTACATGAATATAGACTTAACTTTCTGTCCTGCCCAGTCCCACAGTTATTCAGTCCCAAATACACACACACATAGGCTTATATTAGTTATAAACTGTTTGACCTATTATCTCAGTCTTATTATTAACCAGTTCTGACAATTTAAACTAACGCATAATTCTTGTCTTTGTTTAGTCACATGGATTGGTACCTTCTCCCAGTAATGTAGTCTCATCTGGCTTCCTCTGCATCTCACTGAGGACAACATCTCTGCCTTCTCTTGTCCCAGAATTCTCCTAGTCTGTTTGTCCCACCTATATGTCTTGCTTTGCTACTGGATAATCAGCATTTTATTAAACCAATGAGTCACAAATCTTTAGAGTGTACAAGAGCATTTCCCCACAGCACAAGAGCATGGGGGAGGGGATTTCTACAGAGTATGGAAGAGGGCTTTCTTACAGAGCTTGGTTGTGGGTTTCCCTATAGAGTGTGAGGGGAGTATTTACAGAGCATGAGTTAAGATTTTCTTACAGAGTGTGAGGGAGGGCTTCCTACAGAGCATGGGCACAGGTTTTCTGACAGAGCATGGGAAAGGGATTCCTGAAGGGCATGGGTAACGATTTCCTGACAGAACACAGGGGAGGGAGTTCTACAGAGCATGGAGAAGGGGTTCCTTACAGTGCAATGGAGGGAGTCCTTATAAAGCAAGGGGGAGGAGTTCCTTTCAGAGAATGTGTGTGAAGTTCTGTATAAAAGCATCATTGAGGGGTACTTGTAGAAGCATGAGTGAGGAGACACAGAAGCACTGGTCACTACAAAACAGCTTTATCACTGAGATATCAGTGCAGCAAGATTACATAAGATTAGCTGCATCATTAAGTCCTATCTCCAGGTAACCTTCTACCTGGTAACCTACCTCCTAAATAAGTCAGCATCTCACATGATTTCATGCAGCTAGAAGACAGGAAGGTGTGGTAGAAGAGTCCTGGGTTGGTGACACCGCCCTTCTACTCAGCAGTATTAACGGTCAAATTTCTGTTACTGCAGACTTAACTGTCATTGCATTTCCTTATATAATTTCTGTGACTATGATGCCAAGATTGTTTCAGCACGATGATGACAACAAACACTATAAGGATAGCGAGATATGTGAATGCTGAGTGCTGTAGAAAAGCATTGATGATCAAGGCACACCATGCACATTATCTTATATTTAGAGCTGATGTTTTCTACTAAAAGAAATTAGTGCATGGGAATATTTGAAACACAAAGTCTACATGCTCATAAAGATTATGTTTTGGTATATATATGTATAAATATAGATATACCTTTTGTGTATATATATATATAAGTAATATATAATATATATTACTTTTGATGTATTTCTTTTCTTTTCTGAAATTGTTTTGCTCCTGATTCAATTTTCAAGGGCCCTTGACTCTAGAAGTCTACCCTTACAGTCCGGGACATTGAGCTCTTTCATTTCCCTTTATGTTGTTGAGAAAAAATTCTGGCAGGATAATGATTGAGGAGGGAAATAAAGCTCATGAGAGCAGCCATTATTTCAGGATGGACAAGTTCTCTTTGCAGAGAACATTCTTTGAAAGAGAATTTCAGTGAAACTATTTGTCTTCATTAAACATTATCTGGTGAAAATTCTGAATTTGATTTTTCTTAAGTATTTCTACAATGAGAACCTTAAGTAGAAATGTGATTTATTTTGACATGCTACTGTGATTTGCTGTTATAGATTTCAAATGTGTTTCAGACTCCTCATGGATCCAGACAGAGACCCTGGAATTTCTTATTCTTCCTGGCTCCAGCTGTTTGAATTGCTCAAAGAGACAAATGCACAGAGAAGAAACCCCAAGATGGCACCATTAGCTAGATCAACCCACACATTAGTGAATGAATACATCACTGCTCGCTCATGCTTTAATATGCTGTGTTGGAGTGTACTGTTACACAGTAACACTTAAAAAGATGGCTTACAGTCACTAGCAAAAATAATGTTCTCATAGTTAACTGAAGGTTCTGGATACCAAAATTATACTACCATATGTTGAACATGTATGTAGGAAATGTATCTGATGTCAAAGCAATTGATTAGAGAAAGAAACTATTTCTCAACTACAGGTCAAATTTATTAAGTGGTACATTTTCACATGTTCACCTCATTTTTACCAGTACATTTTCCATTCTTAGTACTAAGTGACTATGCTTCTCAGTGTTGCACACTTTCTTGCTTACCCATGCACAACTGAAGAGTTATTGCCTGAGTTCTTGGCTCCTGAAAGTAGCCACTCCATGGGAGCAGGAATCTTTCTCTTGAATGTTTATTAAATTATCATAAAATCTAGGAACAGTGTAAACTGGAAACTCACACTGACAAAAAATATATCCTAGACATTTTAAAATTGCAAACTAAAAACAGCTTTAATGTGTTATTAGTGTTTAAAGGTCTATCAAATCCAATAGTTGACAAAGACATAAAGAATTGGGTACTTCAAGAACTGAAGATGTTTGAATACATCAATACCATGGATTTAGTTTTCATCATTTCAGTAGTACATAAGATGAGGCATCTAAAATTTTATTTGTTTTACATTAATCTCATTACAATTCTTATCCAAATGAGAAAGAACAACTACAAATCAGCTTCCTTTCTTTCCCTATGGTGTAATAAAAATAAATGGATAAAGGCAACTTATGGGAGAAAGGATTAATTCTGACTCACAATTCCAGGTACAATGTGACTGGTAAGTTGTACTTGCGGGACCTTGAACAACTAGTCATATTGCATCAACAGTCATGAAACAGAAAACAGTGAGCACTTGTAGTGGCCAGCACATTTTTGCCATGTATACAGCCCAAGATCCCCTGTTTAGGGACTAGTCTGTTCGTCACACAGTACAGGCATCATAGCTACCCCTACATCAACTAACATATTCAAGATAATCTCTCACAGGCACAGTCAGAATCTGTCTCATGAGCATCTAGATTTTGTCAAGTCATTACTACTATCATACACAATGTAAATAGAAATAAACAAATAATTAAAAGCATGTTCAGTGTGATACCATTTATTTCAATTAAAAACAAATTTTATGTAAGACATTTAACCACATACATAAGTATTACATATTTAGCTGATATATAATACACACACACACATACGCACACACACACACACATACATACACACACACAGAGTCATGACTCCATACATTAATAAAAGGTGTCAGGTAGTGCATTGCTCAGAGTAATACAGACAAACATGAAAACACTGGAAGCTGTACATATAGGCAGATAGAAATTGATAAGGAAACAGTCTCCAAGGATATATATCGATTTTTATGTTTTCAGTCATGGAAAGGGTGAGGTTAGTTTTAAATTGCTAGTGACATAACCTAGAGCCACACTTGAAGATTGTTTCAGTGAGGGATTGTCTAGAGCAGTTTGACCTGTGGATGTGCCTATGGGGATTGTCTTCATTGTTTTCCAGCCTGAATTTAAATGGAGCCTTCTGGAGGTGGCCCAGATAGGAGGACCCTGAAGAAGGAAGCTTGGATTCTCTGATGTTTACCTTTTAATTTCCCTGGCAAGTTCATCTAACCTGTTTCTGCTGCTGCTGCTGCTGCTGCTGTTGCTGATTCCTTCATGGATATCAGAATTAGCACCTTTGGCATCTTTGGGCTTCCAACATGGACTGAATTCTCTCCAGAAATCTTTCAGGCCATCACAGTGCAGAGAGATCCAGCCTCCTATACTGAACAACTATAGTATTTTGCCTCTATGCTGTGGGACAGTCATCGTTGGACTACTGGGACCTCGCTGTGTAAGCTAACATAATAAATTCTCTTCAATATATGTCTATTACATTAATTATGTTTCTGCAGAGAACCATAACACAGAAACTATTCATACCAATTAAGATCTTTATCAAAAGTGACAAAATGTTAACAATTTTTGAATCTAGCTGGCAGGCCCTTGATGATTTGTACTTTCTTTCATTTATATTTGAAATATGTAACAAAACTGACCTAATCCCCGACTTTACAGACATACTTGCAGGCTTTCAGCAAAATGAAGAGTGGCTGCGCTAGAGACGTGCTCAGTGCTAACTGCTTGCTTAACATGCTTGAAGGCCTTTATTTAATCTATAAAACCAAAATTTAAAAGTGATTTATATAAATGTAGGCAGAGGTGTATTTTGGCAAACTATAGGGTTCTCCACTGAACCTTTCCAGCAGAACTGTGCCAAGAATTGGCATGAAGAAGATAAAATGACCCTTTATTTCTTAATCAGGTTTTGCCAAGGTGCCACACAAGAGAAAATCTCCTTGGGGAGAAGCGCAGGCCCTTTAATGAGCAGAAATGGTCTCCAATGATTAGAGGAAGGTGCATGTTGGAAGGCTGGCAAGGAAGGCAAGGATCCCTTGCTGAGCTCCACCAAAATGGAAGAAGGTGCAGGTGAGCAGGCTGGCAGAGAGAGAGGGCCCTGCTATTGTGGATAGTCCATGGCTGATGTTTCACCCAGCAGCCTTCCTCCTCTCCCTCCAAAGGCTTTCCCAGCTTATTTCATAATGACAGTGAGTCATTTTAGCAGTTCTTTCCTTTGTAGGACAAAACGATTTGCAGTTTTAATAATTCAATAAAATCCATAAACCATGGCAAAGAAAGAAAATATAAGCAGTAAGAAATGTTCTTTTAATAGACTTCGTAATAATGCCTTGAAGCTGTAAGACAATAAATAGAAAGTAAAATAAAGTGAATATTAAAGTATTCAAAAAAAGACCAGCCAGAAAACCATCCACAAAGGTGCGAGTCTTACCATGTGCCAACCATGCCACATTAGGGAATGGTGTCTTTCTCCCATTTTTCATTTTGAATCATTTATTTAGTGTTTTGTGTGTGTGGTCAATTACAAGCACAACAAGGAAAATAAAGTTAGGGGACTATGTGGTTGGAGATTGGTTCTCTCCTTCCAGAGTGTCAGTTCTGGAATCAAGCTCAGGTTGTCAGGCTTGGCGGAAAATGTCCAAATGGAGTGAGACTCTTCTTGGTCCATCTCACAACTTAATTTATTTAAGAATAATTCATTTACTTATTTTATTTATTTATATGTGTGTTTACGTATGTGAATTTAGATGTACCATATAGATGCAGGAGGTAATGGAGGTCAGAAAAGGTCATTGGATTCCCTGGAACTGGAGTAACAAATAGTTGTAAGCTGCCATCTATGTGCTTGGAATGAGACTGAGTTCCTCTGTAAGAGCAGCCAGTGCTCTTAACCACTATGGCATATCTCCAGTCTCCATATTGGATTCTAAAGTATTAAATAAAATGAACTAGCCTATAGAGTGTGTGTGTGTGTTTGTGTGTGTGTGTGTTTGTGTGTGTGTGTGTGTGTGTGTGTGTGTTGTGGGCAAATCCTAATTGTGAGAAAACCAATCAAAAAGGGTAACCATAGTAATAGAACAAGGACGGGAAAGTGAAAAGACAGATGGAGAGTGAAAGAGGAAGAGATCGTGAAAGAGTTGAGGGGAGGGGACTCAGGAGCAGCAAGGGCTGAAAGAGATGAAGAGACAAGCAGAGAAGATAGTCAACTAAGGTACACTCTGTTTGAAAATGTTGTAATGATAATATAGTACGTTGTTTATCATATTTACTAAATTTAAAAATTTCCAATTCTCAGCAGAATAGCAGACTCAAACTTTAATATTGATTCATAAAAACTTAGTATATGCTAGGCTGGCAATGGCACACTGTACACATGTATTGTTACACTGCACTGAAACATATGAATAGCTGAATAACAATGACAATAATCAAAAGAGACACTAAACCTATTTGTTCTTGGTTTCAAAAATATTTATCTGTTTTGAGAAGAAAATTTGGCTTTGCCAATTGTGCAGCATACTTTTTAAAAAGAAGAGCAATCTGAAGAAACCTAAGTTCTGTTTCCTCTTTTTCTTCCCAAATGATCAGTGTTTGATTCAGCAGGAGTCTGTGCTTCCACAGGAGTTGCTAAGAAAGCAAGATTGGGCAGCTCAACCTCAGCAGCTACTGTCCATCAAAGGGCACTAGGAGGGAGCTTGCAATTCGCTCTGTGCCATTATGTGAGGACAAAGCCTCCGTTCGTCCAGGTGCAGCTGGAAACAGAGTGTGCATGTTTAGAAGGAGGACTGTCTGAGAAAGTACAGATAAAACAACTTCTCCACTAACCCTCTATATAACTAGCATGATAGTCTACACTCACCCTTGCCAGGGAAGGATAGGGGTTAAGTTTAACTATGCAAATATTTGGGGAATAGTATTCGTTATGCGCTTCATTTCTGAGGGGAAGCTCTAATGGGATCTGGAAATACTGTAAATACTTGGCATCTAAAATTCAACTGAGAATTTAACTGCATGCCTCACACCAGAACAGACAGTCCTTCCCCTTCTTTTGAACTAGTATTCCTAAACATTACTGATCCAAAAGAACCAGCTCCTAATATATATAAATAAGAGTTTCATTTGATAATTTGATAAGTAATTATTCTGCCAGGAAAACCATGACAGCATATACTATAGTTTAATTTACTTTAGAGTTATAGACTCTAGGAGTTCAAGGTCAGAGCAAGGTCCTGAAAAAGTTTGTTTTAGGACAAATCTTTCAAAATTGAAACTTTACTTACTGCTGGGTCTTCCCGTGCCCTCTTTCTGTGTATGCCAGTCAGAGAGCTCTCTGGGTGTTAATCATCTTCCCGTAAGGACCCTCATCCTCTAAGGTTACTGGGCCACCCTGTTACCTCAGTTCACTATGGTCTTGTCACCAAGTCAAGCCACATTAAGAGCTATGTGTTCAGTGTATGAATTTGGAGCAAAGGATACAAATTATTTAACAAAATAACCACAGTAGAGATAGCACTAAATCTCAAATGATGCATTTATTTTATCAGCATATTAAGCAGGGAAAGTCCATTTGGAATAATGCCAAGGGCTCTTAAGGGCTAAGGCAAGGCAGTGAGAAAGGCCTGAGAAAGGAGAGAAGAGTTTTAATTACCTTCCACATCACCAAAGCCTTGCCCCACTTTTAGGCAGGAGAAACTTTATCCACACTGACATCACACATATTTGTTTGAAAAACTAGCTTTTAAAAAGGGTACCTTTATAAAAAATGTGTGTGTGTGTCTGGGGGATTTGTTGTGTGTGTGTGAATTTTCCTGAAAGGACTGAGCAACACTGTTAGACTTACTGGGCCTTCATGTGGATTGAATTATATTTGGCATGTAGTTAATTTTGTCTGAGAAAAATGAAGATGGAAAATGATGAGGAGAGGAGGAAATGTTTTAAGTAGACATTAAGCTAATGAAGCAAAAGAAAACGTTGATAGCATCAATTCAAAGCTCAAAAGCAGAGGAGTAGCACTACAGAGTATATTCAAAATGAAGCGAAAGGGGATAGGAGACACACAGACAGACAGATAGACAGAACCATGTGTCCAAAACATTTTCGTCCGAAACAGACAGAAATATAAAAGAATTTATGAAAGAAATGCTGGCATTTTCCTAGGCAGCATCTGAAGGAAGGAAAGATACAAAACAGAAAAGAGGGAAAGAGAGTCTCATCACAAGATGTCCTCATGGAATTCTAGAGTAGCAGGGAAGGCAAGGCATTGAAGAGTGAAGAAATGAATGTGGAGTTGTTCTAAAGCTGCTCTGAGATGGGAACAAACACACAGGTCTGTAAGCAGTTATGTTTGTCGTAGAGTGATGCCTTTAACTTCTGATGGGAACACAGTAGAGATATGTCTGTGAAATAACCTCAGATGTTTCATTCATTTCTATTCAGTGGCCAAACAGGGATGCAAGAGCTGGGGAGATAGATAGCTGAGAGTTTTGAACTACCTGGAATTCTAGACTTAGAGAAAGGGAGTCCTTAGAGCACGCCAACTATTTACACAGCCATATCAGAGAGCTCTGGTTTGACAGAGACCCCGCCTCCAAAACAAGGTGTTAAATAGATTAATTGTAGCATCCACCATTGGCCTCCATATGCACAATGATCCACACACATGCACACCTGAAAGAATATGCATACACACACAGTCACCCACACACATACATGAAATTGTTGGGGAGGAAAAAAGTATGTAGATGTATCTCTAAAACTTTTACTGAGATTTGTTTATCAGTACATGAAGGTCTAAACATGGGGATTGGACATGGTAACGCATGAACACCTTTTATCAGTGTACTTAGAAAGAAGAAACAGGTAGGTTTCTTGGAGTTTAAGGTCAGCCTTCTCTACATAATGAGTTCTAAAGTATATGGGGCTACTTTGTTTGAACAAACTGTTGAAGACATGTTGCTGAACTTTTAGTAACACAGATCCCAGGAAAGGGAGGAATTTGTTGCGGTTTTATACCTTCTGGGAAGCCCACAAGGTTACAATGAATGGTTCCACACCTCTGGTTGTTCCAACAGACATGGTGCTAGCTAAAGTCTGTGGAACACAAAATGAAAAGTCATGGATTTCAGAAGATTTGTAAGAAAGAAAGGACTGAGGGAAGTACAGGGGAGATAAGAGAGAGCAAGGAGAACAATAGGGATACATTACATACAAGGATGAAATTCTTAAAGAAAATGTCAAAAAAAGGGTTAAAAAATCTAAGTGAAATATTTCAAGTTAAAAATTCTATACCTCACTTGGATAGATAATGCAATATGTGAAATTTGTAAGACTTGTCAGAAAAGCAGATATAAAAATAGGCCCCCTTTCCTTCTTCCCTGACACTTTCTTCATAAGTGACACCAGGACACAAGGCAGAGCATTTTTGTTCCAGACAAAAGTGAGGAAATGCAATGGAAAGCACAACCCACCCCTGACTGGCTGAGGGAAGCCCCAGGAGAATCGTTCAGCCACAGGCCTGAGAGCAACAGCCTTGACTGTTGAAGCAAGATCAAAAGCTTCCAGAGGCAAGGATGAAATGAAACAGCATAGCTGATGTGTGTCAGCATACAAGGGAGGATCACACCCCCGGCAGTTAATGGTAAATTTGCAGCTGACACAGAGACCTTCAGACACATGGAAATATCAGACAGATTTTCAATGCAGAATACATTCAATCACAGCATAATAATTGGCTGGGTCAGCCAATTCTTTTGTATTTACAATGAACTAAACACTGATAGCCAGTGTTAAAAGTACCCATAAATTCATCTTCTGGATGGGATTGTAGGCTGCAAAAGCTTTACCAATATTTTCTTGTATCTACTAAATTAATATTCAAAATTCAGAAGTACATGAGGTATTTAGAAAACTGGAGATGGCATGAGAGGAAACTATTGAGTAGCTTAACAACTTTTCTTTCAGCAATTAAAGTTATGGAGGGGTTTGGGTGCATCGGAGATGTGTTCTTTTCCCTGTAAGGCTTATTATCAATTGTTTACTTTTTAAAATTAGTGCAAGTGTTTAGGTCAATTAAATAAGTTTTCTCAGTTAATTTCCCAATAAAAATGTAACTGTGAGCCACTACTGTGACCCAGGAATTGAAAATGAGTTAGGGGACTGGTTCAGCAAGCAATGTGCTCACTGTGCAAGAAAAAGGACCTAGTGTCCATGCAAAGGGAAAGGGTTAGAGCTGGAACCTCTATTTCCAGACCTAGGAGAGTGGAGACAAAAGGATCTTTGGGACTTGCCACTGGCAAGCCTGCCTAAATGACACAATTCAGGTTCAGTGAAACACCTATTATCAATTAATAGGTCGGAAAATATAGGGGATCTCTGGTATCACATGTACATACATAAAACACTAATTCACGAAAACCCACACACACAGAATAAGAGAGAGAGAGAGAGAGAGAGAGAGAGAGAGAGAGAGAGAGAGAGAGAGAGAGAAAGAGAGAGAGAATACTATGGGCATTTCCATATATATTCCTCAGAAAACCTGGAATTGAATTCAACTCATTTTCTTTTAATGTTTTTATTTACTATCAGTATGCTTGTATGGCGCGTCTGTGCACATGCTAAAAGGTGTCTGTGTAAGTCAGAGGGCAAGTTTATGAAACTGATTCTCTTCTCCCACTTTTACATAGATTCTGGGAACAATATTCATTTGGGTCCTTTGGCTTGTGTGGCAAGAGTAAACTTGCTGAGCCCCCACACGATTCTATGCAATCAGTCTTCTGTTCTTGCTTTGGTTCGAGCAATGTTGGGAATTGAATCCAGAGCCTATGGAGGGCTGTTCAAATGCTGTGTCACCAAGCTGTACCTCTCTCCACAAAGTTTAATATATTGTTAATTGAGAGAATTTTTTATGGAACAGAATATAGTAACTGACTGCTGAAGTAGGCTGTACCACACAGATTAAACAGTCATGAGTTGTTGTGTAAAGGTGGGTGAATTTCTGTAGGTTTTCGAAAGATATTATATAGATTGGTACTTGATATCAGATTCTAGTACAACACCTTCCTACTTTCTCTCAAGTGATAATAGATAAGTACATAAAAACATAAATTTATTAGGCAGAGTGAACGTCCTTCATAGTTTAATCATTGATCCCTTAATTCTCAGCCTCTTATTTTTTTCTGGGGTTTAATTGAGTTTGGTATGGGGGATGATGTGAAGCCAGTATGTCTGTGTCTTGCTTTCTTAAATATGAACATTATTCCTCATTTCTTTTCAGGTTGTAAAGTAACAGTGAGAAAAAAAAGGAAGAAAAATGTGGGTGGTGGTTAAGACAAATATGCCGAAATCCAAAAATGAACCAACTAATTCACTTTTGTGACTGAGGTCTTCTTGTCTGCAACATGTTAAAAGATTGCTATACTTTAAGGGAGTGGAAGCAAGCTTTGGACAATAGCCCAGCTATAATTACAAATATTTTTAACTTACATTCTAATTGAATCAGATGGTTTGACTGAGTTCTTGACCCAGAGCAGCACATTTAACTGCTTCATGAACTCTCAGTCCTACCTATATGCACTTCGGGCTCTGGGAAGCTTGAACATCCTGTATTCATTTATCCACCATGAGCACCCTGATTCAGTTATCCAACTGTGATAAACCAGGTGTCTACACAGGCTACTCCACAGTACACTGTTTTTCCCAGGGCTGCAGGAAGTAAGCAGAACACACTTCTGAGATCACAGCATTACAATATGAAGTCTTTCCAAGTACCCTTGATGTGCCTTAGCTACGTGGCCTGTGGCGTCTTTCTGCAACTCAAGGTGCTTCTTCATTAGAAAATTGAAGTATCTTTGATCAAGGCTGAGGTATTAAACTAAACAATAAGTGTGAAAGCTGATCTCAGTGATGATAGTTTACTGTTTCCGTACTCAGCAATGCAGCAATGCTGAATTTGATGGGTATAGTGCTAAATTGCTCTATTTCTGACTTTAATACATTATCCATGTTTTCTGTATTTATCAATGTTATTCTACATACTGTGTCTCACTTTGTCTATAGTCTTATCTAAAAGAATATATACATATGTATAATCTTCTTATCCTTTATTACTATTTAATCTATTATCTGTTTATTATGTATGTCTCATCTTTTCTGTGTCATCTATTATCTACTTATCAATCTCTATCTATCTCTTCATCTTCTTCAGGGACTTACTGACAAAGTGTGTTTCTATTCTTACTTCCAGCACCTTCTGGGGCTCACTCTTAGATGGGCTGACTTCAAATTCAATAACTGAATGTCTTTTAATCAATCAATTTCTAGTCCTGTGTCATTATTTTTGACATGGCCAAAGGAGGGAAATACTGTAATTGCTGAGGATGAGATAACCGAATTCATATACTGATGTCTTAAAAGACTTAGAACATACAACTGAATGGCACTGCAAAGCATGAAAAATAGGTTTTTCAGACCATGTCCCCCTGTTTTGCTCCCTGCCCTCTGTCCCCCAATCAAGAACACCATGACCATTTCTTTTCCTTCCTGGGTCACTGGACATAGGGAAGCCAGCACCTTCTCTGCGTGTGGAAGTCCTCTAGTGACAAGTGTTCACTTTCTATCAACAGGAAAATAGCCCCCATAGAGATCTAGAAAACTTTAAGAGAAGTAGGACCTCCTTGATTCCTCATCCCACTCTGATCACTAGGTGACTGTCATATGTCTTCACAACTGTCCACTTCTCTTCTCAGGAACAGAATAAAAATACAAAGAAGTCTCTCACTTCTCTGCCCATTTCTGAAGGATCTTCTGTCACATAAAATTTTGATTAGACACATTTAAGTTTCTTTCTAGTCACTCCATTTCTTTCAAAGTGCCAATCAAAGCCCCTGCCATGCATTAGAGAGATATTACCATCTCTTTTCTGGTGTTGGTTACAATCAAGGACTAAGCATCAGGGTCAAATAACCATGTATCTGATTTTTCCTTCTTACAATTTTGCCTAAGAGCAGTAACTAGAGACCTTATATAACTTTTCGGAGACTGAATCCCTTCTTCAGCAACATGGGAATGTTGGATCTTATTTTGCATCAGGTTTCTGATTTTAAGAAATAGGGAATAAATGGAAGTGTACACAGTATAAGCTCAAAAGATATTCTGACTGCTGCTGCATTAGTTATAGGAAAAGGCTAACTCATTTCTCTTAACACTGAATTTGATCAGGATAGCAAAAATTTTCCATTGCTGTTGTTGTTGTTAGAAGGTGATGACATTTGTATTTTGTGAGTCTGCTTCAGAATGCCTGCCAGGAGCTGCAGAGATGGCTCAGCACTGGAAAGTGGTTGCTGTATCTCAGCACTTATATTCTATCACTTATTACTGCTGGAAACTCCAGATCCAGGTGGTTCAGCGCCCTCTTATGGCCTCCAAAACACGAGTACTCATATGCTCCCACACAAGCGGCATACACAATTAAAAACAAAAACAAAATCTTTATTAAAAAATCTCAAATATGGGAGCTGGAGAGATGGCTCAGTAGATAAGAACCCTGGCTGCTCTTCCAGAGTACCCGGGTTCAATTTTCAGTACCCACATGGCAGCCCACACTTATCTGTTATTTCAGTTTTGGGGATCCTATGGCCTCACATAGACACACATTTAAGCAAAATACCAATGCATATAAAATAAAAAGAAATAAAAGAAATATCCCAACCAAATATGCAAATATGTTCTTGAAGTCTCTCTCTCTCTCTCTCTCTCTCTCTCTCTCTCTCTCTCTCTCTCTCTCTCGTGTGTGTATGACTGTGTGTATGTACATATGCAGGTGTATATATGTGAAAGTGAAGACCAGAGATCAATCTTAGGTATTATTCCTAAGGATTCTGTCTATCTTGCTATGTTTGATATAGAATTTCATTAGCCAGGAGCTCACCAGTATGTGCTTGCTATCCAGTGAACGGCACTCATCCTACTGGGACTGCTGCTCTGCCACTAGGGTTCCAGGCACATGCTACTCTTATTTTCTTAAACATGGATTCAAAGCATTGAGTGTAGACACTCATATTTCTTTACTGATGAGTTGTTTCCCATCCTAGGTAGGTCTTTCTTTTCCTCAAATAATAGAATTATAAATTCAGGTTAGATGGCAAACAACCACAAGACAGAGTGTACCTGTTCCCTTCATTTTAGAAGGAAGAAACAGAGGTCCAGAGTGGCAGTGCTAGATACATCCAGACCCTATGGCAGAGAAGTCTGCCTCTTTAAGAAACTCACAGATATATATCATAGCAGCCTTTATTCTTTTCTGGGACTTAACATCAGATCCCCAGGCAGTTTCCTTGTCACTCAAAACTGTTCAAAATGAACAGAGACAATTAAACAGCAACACTTCTTACCTATTTTACTCCAGACCTGACATAGCATCTGTGCTAGGGTTTCTGCAAGACATAAAATCTAATCTCTCCAGTTCACAGCTTCAGTCTGTTATAACTAAAATAGCCGTTTTATCTTGGGTTTTGTCCTAGTTTCTACAAAGATCTTCAGAAAGTGACAGTCTATGACTGGCAAGATGGCTACTAAGCCTAATAATCTGAATTCCATTTCTGGGACCCTGAGAGCAGCAGAAGAGAACTCACTCAATAAGTCATCCTTTGATTTCTATAAGCATGCTCTT
>NC_022013.1:16108362-16110936 GCF_000317375.1 Microtus ochrogaster | reverse complement strand
ATAAGCTAAGCTAGCCATGTGGGCGGCCGGGTGCCGGGGAGGCAGCTCCGTCGTTCTTATTTCAACATTACCTCTGTTTTATACTTGTGATTCAAGACAGGAGCTCTCAGCTTTCTGCTCCTTCCTCCATGCTTGTTGCTAGCTGCTATGCCTCCTGGGCATGATGGATTTTTACTGTCCAGGAACCATAAACTAAAATAAGCATCTTCTTCTCTAACTTGCTTTTGGTGATGGTGTTTTATCACAGCCACCGAAAAGTCATCTGTGCTGAAAGAACAAAGCTGACTTTCTCTACAGTGCTGTCTTGTGTAATGTGACTCAAATTATTCTAATTATCTCGGTGGCATATTTAGATATACAATCCTGCCAGTTCCTAAGACTTACAAAGATATTTTCAACATCGTTTGGATCTTCCAAACAAGACAAGTAGTGCTTATTTATTTCTACCACAAGTAAGCTATGTATGCTTTATAATAACAAGATTTTTTTTTATTCACAAAATCTTTTGATTTCTGTTCTCACGGAAACTTCCTAGGGTAAGGAAAAAGTCAGGTTCTCTAATTAAACCTATGTGAACTGCTACTCCAGTAACTCCTGCACTTTTAAATCCTTTTCTATCTTATGAATCTGCATTGCTTTCAGCGTTTCTCTCCTTTTCTAAATAGTGTGTGTTTTCATGCTCTCTCTTCCTAAAGTAAAAGAGCACATGCGTTACCTTCTCATGCTTAGAAAAGTTAGGCTGAATTCAGCCTCTTTTTTTTTTTATGTCTACTTGAAACAGAAAGACTCTGCTTACAAGCAACACCTAGACAGTTACTTGCTTTTATAAAGTTAGTAAGCTAAGGTCATTTTGCATACTACCTTTCTTTCTTTCTTTCTTTCTTTCTTTCTTTCTTTCTTTCTTTCTTTCTTTCTTTTTTTCTTTCTCTTTCTTCCTTCCTTTCTTTTTTCTGTTCCTCTCTCTTTTTAATTCTCTTTCTGTTTCTCTGTGTCTCTTACAATGTCTTTCACGTGTCTTTCTCTTTCTCTCTCCCCGACCCCCTTGTACAGATTTCACTGTGTAGCCCAAGCTTTCCACCAACTCAATAAGATCTGCTTGCATTTGCATTCAAAGTGATATAATAAAAAGAATGTACCACTATGTCCAACATATTTTGTATTTTCAAATGGCAGAAAATTTTAAAAGAATATTTTATGTCACATGATTTTTTTTTGTTTTGTTTTAGGTGTGTTTGTGTGCACACTTGTGTATAAGTGGTGGCATCTCTGTACATAAATGTATGTGTGGTGCTCATGGAGGTGTGAACAAAGACATATGGAGATCCAAAGTTGATGTCTTCTTTGGTTAATGTCCATTTAATTTTCCGAGGAAGGGTCTCTTTCTGCATCCAGAGCTCACCAATTCCATCTAGCCCCAGTAGCAAGCTTGTCCCAGGGGTCCTTCTTCCCTTCATTCCAGGCATTGGTATTATAGGTGGCTATCACACGTATTGGGCTTTCATGTAAGTTCCAGATATCTGTGCTTCATCCTTACTCCTGTGGGACAAATGAATGCAAATCCTCACTCCAGTCTTCTGTGTGACTTTTAAAAAAAATTTCAAGTTTATTTCCATGTGTAAAGTACTGTTGGAAAACCTAAATACATATGTATTTCTGTCACATCTATGGGTGTTTTCCCAACTCACTAGCAGAGTTGAGCATCCCAAGCAGACTATTCAAATCTTGAAACTAAAAATATTTATTAGCTATCTTATTCCAGTTTATACTGGAGTAACATTTTTACTTCCTCCCGACACTAGTAGGAACAATCTTATTTGATTGTTTGCTTCTTGCTCATTAATTTTGTTTATTTGATATAGGGTTTCTCTGTAGCTCTGGCGCCTATCCTGGAACTCTGTTAGAAGACCAGACTGGCCTCTAACTCACAGAAATCCACATGTCTCTGCCTCCCAAGTGCTAGGATTAAAGGTGTGGCCCAACCACTGCAAGGTTAGTAGTTACAGCTAATGCTTATATTGCTTTGTAGCTTAAAAAATGACTTGAATCCCCCCCCCCATTCATGGCTGAAATCAGCTCTGTCAAGTAACACTTTCTTGATCATATTTTATTTTAATGTCCTCAGTTCAGAAAAGGGCTAAGTTGGATAAAAGTTTCATGACACCAAACACCCTGTTGGTGTCTACTTGACTGGACCAAAGAATCACTGGAAACTGGTGAGCTGGTAGGCTAGGACTTTCTGTCTCTTAGATTTTTATCATGATCTACTGAGTACCAGTCTCAGTGCTCTCTTCAGGGTTCAGGACAGTACTATGACAAAGAGAAACTGGCTTGGGAATGGGATTTGACATGTAGAACAGAGTGACTGACTGAGATGTGCTTTTCCTGCACGTATCTTATTCCTTAGGGGAAGATGAGAACAAGGGCATAAGGCATAAGGGCAAAGAATAAGGCATAATGCATAAGGGTAGAAGGGTGAAAAGGTGATAGATATGGATCTATTTTCATTCTTCTACAGGTTGACATCCAGTTTTGCCAGCACAATTTGTTGAAGATGCTCTCTTTTTTCCATTGTAT
>NC_022013.1:16097748-16108262 GCF_000317375.1 Microtus ochrogaster | reverse complement strand
TCTCTCTGTCACACACACACAGAGAGAGACAGACAGAGAGAGAGAGAGAGAGAGAGAGAGAGAGAGAGAGAGAGAGAGAGAGAGAGATTTAATTCATTTTTTAAAGAAAACAAAGCCTGGAAGCTCATCTCCTGGGAAGGTTGATTTGAGAGCCAAACTTCTCAAAATTGCCAACCACATTGTACTTATTGGACTCTTTTTTTATTTTCATCTAAACTATGCCAGCCCAGGTAAACTTCTTTCTCGGATCTGGCTTTAAAGATCACCATCTACTCAGCCTTCTACTGCTCTTAGCCAAGGAGTGAGGGTCCTGGGTATGAAATTCTGTTGTTTACTTGAATGGATGTATCAGTCCATGCTCCATGCTTCCCCAGAAAAGGAGAATAACTATGGACCAAGTCAATGATGCGGCATCTTGGCAAAAGTAGTGACCAAAAATTCTACAGAACACAAGTCAAAAGCTGGTGAATGCCTGAACTGTCAGGCTCCTCTTGTTGTGTTTAATTAAGACCCTTCCTTGTTTAGAGGCTTTAGCAGAACAGAGAATATGTTGAAGAAGTCAATGAGATGGAATTGAAGCCAGAGCAACCTCCAGAGGTACTCCTTTAGTTACCCTCCTTGCCCTATAGCCTGACCTGGGATCTAATTCAACCCAATAACAATCTGACTTTACACATTTGACATCTATTGACTGATCTTCAGTTTCCCTGTGTTTAAAGCAGGGGAGAATCTTTTCTAATTAATTAATTTTAAAACAATCCTTTCTCATTTTACATATTTATATCAGTTCCCACTTCCTCCCCTTCTTCTGCTTCCCCCATCTTCTCCCAATCCCACCTCCCATCCAATACTCAGAAAGGGTAAGGCTTCCCATGGGGAGTCAAGGAAGTCTGACACATCATTTTGAGGCAGCACGAAGCACCCACCCATGTAGGTGGGTCATCTGTCTATTTGTTACTTTCATTGGTTAATAAAGAAACTGCCTTGGCCCTTTGATAGGACAGAAAATTAAGTGGGTTGAGTAGACAGAACAGAATGCTGGGAAGAAGAGAAGTGAGGGCAGACTGCCATGGAGCCAACCACCAGGTAAGACATGCTGAATCTTTACCAGTAATCCACCACCTCATGGTGTTACACACATTAAGAGAAAATGGGTTAATCAAGATGTGATAATTAGCCAATAAGAGGCTGAAACTAATGGGCCAGGCAGTATTAAATGAATACAATTTCTGTGTTGTTATTTTCGGTGTAAAGCTAGTCATGCAGGAGCCAGGAGAAATGAAAAGCAGGCCTGCCCACTCCCCTCAATACACTCCCCTCTAAATTTAGGCTGAGCAAGGTATCCCTCCAAAAAGAATGGGCTCAAAACAGCCAGTTCAAGCACTAGGAATAAATCCTGATCCACTAACAGTGGCTCGAAAGACTGCCCCAACCATACATCTGACACCCACATTCAGAGTGCTAGTTTGGGCCTATGAAATTTTCCTTGCTCTTAGTCCAGAGTCGGTTCACTCCTACTAGCTCTGGTCAGCTGTTTATATGGGTGTCGCCATCATGGGCTTGACCCCTTTGCTCATATTATTGTTTCTCCTTCTCTTCGACCAGTCTCTGGGAGTTCAGACCACTTCTTTGCCATATATTCCTGCATCTACCTCCATCACTTGCTGGATGAAGGTTCTGTAGTGATAATTAAAGTAGTCATCATTTTGATTCTAGAGGAAGGGCAGTTCAGGCACCTTCTTCACTATTTTTAGGGTCTTTGCTGGGATCATCCTTGTGGATTCCTGGGAATTTCCCTGGTGCCAGGTTTTGTGTTAGCCCCATAATGGCTCTGACAATCAAGATATCTCTTTCCCTTCTCTCCCTCTGTATTTCCCCCATCTTGACCATTCTGATCCCTCATGTTCTCCTTCTCCCTCCCCTTCTCTACTCTCCTACCCCACCATGCTCCCAATTTTCTTGGGGGATCTTGCCTATTTTTCCTTCCCTGGGGGATCAATGAATGTCTTTCTTATGGTTCTCCTTGATCAAGTTGGCTTCATCACTGAGATGTAAAGATGGTTCAACATATGAAAATCTGTCAATATAATCCACCACATAAATAAACTGAAAGAAAAAATATGATAATCTCATTAGATGCTGAAAAAGCATTGGAGAAAATCCATACCTCTTCATGATAAAAGTCTTAGAGAGATCAGGGATACAAGGGACGCTATCTAAATATAATAAAATCAATATATAGAAAGTCGACAGGAAACATCAAATTAAGGAGAGAGAAACTGAAAGTGATTCCACTAAAATCAGGGACAAGACAAGGCTGTCCACTCTCTTTATATCTATTAAACATAGTTCTCAAATTTCCAGCTACAGCAATAAGATAACAAAACAAGATCCAGGGGATACAAATTGGAAGGGAAGAAGTCAAACTTTTGCTACTTGCAGATGATATAATAGTGTATATAAGTGACCCCAAAAATTCTACAAGAGAACTCCTACAGCTAATAAATAGCTTCAGTAATGTGTCAGGATACAAGATCAATTTAAAAAATAAGTAGCCTTTCTATATAAAAATTATAAAAGGGCTGAGAAATAAATCAGAGAAACATCACGCTTTATAATAGTCACAAATATCTTAAAATACCTTGAGGTCATGCTAACAAAAGAAGTGAAAGACCTATAGGAAAGGGAACTTAGGTCTTTGGAAAAGATATCAGAAAATGAAAAGATCTCCCATGCTCTTGGATAGGTAGGTTCAACATAATAAAAATGGCAATCTTACAAAAAGCAACAAATTCAACGTAATCCCCATCAAAATCCCAACTCAATTTTTCATAGATCTTGAAAGAACAATTCTCAACTTCAAATGGAAAAAAAAAGCCAGGATACCCAAAACAATGCTGTACAATAAAGGAACTTCTGAAACTGTCATCATCCCTGACTTCAAACTCTACTATAGAGCTACAGTAATGAAAACACTTGGTATGGGCATAAAAACAGGGAGGTATACCAATAGAATTGAATCAAGTACCCTAATATTAATTCACACACATATGAACACCTAATTTTTGACAAATAATATAAAATTATACAATGGAAGAAAAGGTGTTTTCAACAAATGGTACAGACATAACTGTATGTCAATATGTAGAATAGATGCAAAAAGATTCATATCTATCCCCATGAACAAAACTCATGTCCAAATGGATCAAAGACCTCAACATAAATCCAGCGACACTGAACCTCATAGAAGCAAAAGTGAGAAGTAGCCTTGTACACATGGGTACAGAAGTCTGCTTCATAAATATAACACCAATAGCACAGATACTGAGAGTAACAATAAATAAATGGGATCTCCTGAAACTGAGAAGCTTCTGTAAGGGAACAAACACAGTCAATAAGACAAGAGGGCAACCTACAGACTTGGAAAAGATCTTCACCACCCTCACATCAGACAGAGGACTGATCTGTAAAATATATAAAGAACTCAACAAACTAGACATCAAAATACCAAATAATCCAAATAAAAAAATAGAGAATATCAAATGGCTAAAAGACACTTAAGGAACTGCTCAACATCCTTTGCCATTAGGGAAATGTAAATCAAAATGACCTTGAGATACCATCTTACACCAATCAGAATGGCTAAGATCAAACAACACCAATGATAGTTTATGATAGACAGGATATGGAGAAAGGGGAACATTCCTTTATTGCTGGTGAGAGTGCAAACTTGTACAGCCACTTTGGAAATCAGTATGGTAATTTCTCTGAATATTCAGAATCAATCTACCTCAAACCCCAGCAATACCACTCTTGGCCATATACCCAAAAGGTGTAGAACCACATCACAAGGATGTTTGCTCAACTATGTTCATAGCAGCATTATTCGTAATAGTAAGAAACTGGAAACCCCTCAACCAAAGAATGGATAAAGAAGATATACTACATTTATACAATGGAGTACTGCTTAGCAGCAAAAAAACAAAGACATCTTGAAATTTGCATGCAAATGGATAGTGTTATAAAAAAACATCCTGAGTTAGGTAACTCCGATCAAGACAAACATGGTAAATGCTTACTCATGAGTAGATATTAAATGTAAAGCAAAGGATAACCAGCCTAGAGAGCAGGGGAGAATGTTTTGCATGTATCTTTAAAATGTGAACCAATTGTGCTAAAGGAAGGGCATTACACAGCCACTCAAGATTTGGTATGGATGAAGCTGTTGTTGGTGTGGTTGATATAAAACCAACAAAGAAGTTGGTGTTTACCTGAAAACACGGAAGAGAGGCATATAGCCTTAAACAGTCAGGGTAACAGTTTTGATAAAGCCAATAGAAAAGGTTTTTCCATAAAACTTAAACCTGGGGGTTTTAAGGCCTGACAACCCTAACAAACTAGACTCTTCACAAACTGGCTAAACAGAGAAGTAATAGAGAAAAACAGAAATGTATTCAATGTTGCCACACTGGAAAGAACAACAAAGAGGCCCAGTGATGCTCCCAGGCCTCATTTGGTTTTTCTTTTACATGAGGGCTAGGTTTAAACAGAGGAGAACATGTATGCCTAGCTAAGCAGTCTTGGTCAAGATGTGCGCCCATCCATCATCCTTGTTTGTTATCTCAGCTCCAGTGTGGCAAGTTTCCGAACTGTGTGAAATCTTTTCCTGGGTAGAGGTTCCCACTCTAACTCTGTTTCCTTTTTCTTGTCCCCCTTCAAAGAGATTCCTCGGAAAATTCTATTTTTTGGGGTCCATTATTTCAAGAGACTGATCGCTAAATGGAGGAGTACAAGTGTCTATCTAAAATATCCTACTTTTTGAAGCATGGTTACAACTCCATTTCCTGTTAAGGAAGATTGAACTGCAGAGGATTGAATTGTTTTGTCATGGTCCAAAGCAGTTATATAGAATAGGCTTTCATAGAATAAAATTTAGTTTATGGAAACTAGGAGGAAATTCCCTATTCTGATAAACAGTGGATAAGTAGCACAAACCATGTACAACCTATGTCTCTACCATGTGATTTAGTGTTTGTGTCCTTCAATGTCAAAACATCAGGCCTATAGGATATACTTGATCATATATTATTTATTGATATCATCCTTTCTCTTTGAAAAATGTTTATCAGTTTTTCATAAATCATAAATTTGTCTGTAGATCACTTTTTCTGCTGTATGTTTGTTTTTGTATGTTATTAAAGTATGGACATTATTTTATTAGAGTAAGTGACTATAATTAAACAAGTTATAAATCCCAGAAGCTTCCAGAAAAGAAAGATTGGAAGAGGGAATAAGACAGTCATGCTTTTGAGTTGGAGCCTAAAAAGACTGGAATGTTATGTGGTTAATGTCAGCAAGTTGCTTCTTGGAGAAGAAGAGTCTTCAGTGAAAGAATGAGACCACCCATAGGTGCAGGGCTAGCATGCTTCAAATTTGGGCTTGTATCCCAAAACTGAGATAAAAAGATGGAAAAGCAAAAGCTATGCCTCTCAAGTTAGAACTCAGAACACAGGGCAGGCTTATCAGCAATGTACAAGTCACTCTCCAGACCAGCTTAACAAAGTAACTGTGTAATGACCATGAATATAACCCCAACTACACAGAGCTTTCAGTTGGCACAGGGGTTCCCATATTTCTGAGGCCAATGAACCATCCTGGGCAGCTATCTCTTTCAAAATGCAACTTCCTTTTAGAGAATGCAGAGAAAATAGAAGCTCTTAAGTAAAGCTTAGGAAACTTAAGAAGGACAAGAGGCTCCAAAAACACACAAGACTTAAACTCAGTAAGTTACAAGACTCATGGCAAGGTCATGTAATGTAAGAATGGACAGTGAGAAAGACACTCTCGTGGAGCTGGAAGGTAGTTAGGAAGTGCCAAAAGTGCAGTCTCATAAGCTGTCATGCAAGAAGCTGGTCAATTTTCAGGGATTTTTCAGTGATGTAGCTGTCTCTGAGTTGTCTGAGCTCCCATTAGCAACCTCAATAAATCCATCAACTAGAGCTGGATGGAATCACTTTGGTCTGTCAGTTGTGTGGGATGATTAGACATCTCTCACACTTCCCCAGGGAAAGTCACACCACAGCAAAGAAGAAGAGATGAGTGTGAAGCTGTTAAAAGTACTGTTACCTGAGGTCTGGAAGCTCCTTTAGCGATGGAGTCGGAGTTCCTTATTGGAGTACTTGTTCTCACTAATAAAAATAATTTAAAAGCAGATTCAAACAGAAGTTATGGGATAATTTATTAGCTTTTAATAGCAACATACTTTCAGAATCTTGCAAGCTTTCTGGAGAACCGGGAAAGGATGAGAAAAGGGGAAAAGTGCTATATGATTTGGTTAAGCCATCATAGGGGTCAGCCACATAGGTAGCGAACAGTTACATGCAAAGTAAAACTTTAGAGAAGGAGTAAGGAGGCTCAAAGTACCAGGGGGAAAAAGCATATTTTATCTCTAGTTGGTGCCCCAAGAAGAGAGACAAAACATAAAAACAAATAACAGCAGCACCAAAAACAGTTGTATCTTTCAGAGCTAGATACAAGGGTAGACCCAATGTAATCTCATGATGGATAGTAAGGACTTGGCCAGGAGTGAAAAAATGTGCATAGGAAATTACAGTATCTCAGTAAAGGGATAGCTTTTCCACCAATTTCTTTAGAATGGCTGAGGGTGAGCTTTGCTTCGCTTGGTAGTCCCTTGCAACCTCAATGATTTGTTTCTACCAGGACATAGAATTCATTCTCTTGACCAGAGGAAATAGTTTTTTCCTTAATATTGTTGTTTCAGTATGTTCTATTTCGCAGTACTAACTAATGAAACCATGACAGTGAACTGTTAACCCAATAAATGGTAATATAACTACTACTTCTATAATTTTTTAAAATTGTTTTTGTTTTGCTTCCTTTAAAGTTTTGTGGATGCAGATATAGACCTCTCAGCCCCTTCTTTAACCCCTCATTTTCCGGCTTGCCACCAAGATGCCCACTGTGATAACTAAACTGCTGAAACTGTGTACGAGCCCCAAAGAAATGCTTTCTTTTTCAGAGTTTCTGTACATTTGTACCATATTCATTTTCATACCCTAACCCTTTCAGATCTTATTCATCTACCTTCCCAACCAAATGCATTTTCTCTCTCTGTCTTTCTCACTTTCTTGAAAGACAATCAAGAGTCAAGCAAACTAAAAATACACAAAAAAATCAATTACACAAAAATATAGTAAATCAAAAGAAAAACTTAAAAAAAAACCCAAATGGGATCTGTTTTGTTTTGTCCCTGGAAATACTCTAACTATGAAATGTGGTTGAACACCCAATGACACTTCTTTGAAGATAACCAATGTATCCTTTCCCAGCAGGTATCAAATACAGATAGGGTTTTCATTAGATATAGTAGATTGTTTCTTCTTCCCTTATCATTCTCGGGCTTTTGCCTAGTTGAACCTATACAGGTCTTGTGTGGACTATCACAGTTCCTCATAAGTCATGCTTGCATGAGTCCTCTTGTGTCTGAGAGACATGGTGTTTTGTTTTGTTTTGTTTTGTTATTTTTTTTTTGAGTCATTCCCCACCTCTGGCTCTTAAAATCTTTCTGCTGACTCTGCCTCAGAGATCACTGTATCTTGAGGAAAGGAGGATAATAAAAACATTTCATTTAGGGCTGAGTGCACCACTGTGCATATTATCTAGTTGTGGGTTTCTGTGTTAATATTCTATGATTTAAGAGGGGGAAAGCACAACCAAAGCATAGTTAAATGTTCTTAAATATTTGCCTTAACATAATGTTATGGTACAAAATAAATTCTTGAGACCCAAAACAAGAAAATTTAGTAAATATTGAATTGCTTAAAGCTAGAAATAATAGCTAAGTTTTCTAAATATATAAATTATTCACATGCTCACAGATTTGAGCTGCACTGTATATTTTCTGTATCAGATTCCACGTATTTTGTGGGTATATTTTAAGGTACTATGTTTTATTTATGAAAACTTATATAGTCTTCTCTCATCTCATATTATTTCATGAAAGCTATCATGGTACTTTAGCCTGACATTTCAATTTTCATGAAGCGGCTAAAATAAGATGATGTGTATGAAGAAGTATCTGAGGCTTGGTCACGGGCTTCAAGAAGGTCAGAAATGGGGGCACAGGGAGAATAAGTCAGTACTAGAATGTTTGCTTAGCATGTAGGAGGTCCTCAGTTTAATTGTGACTTCCACAAAAAAACCCAGAAAATAAATGTAGAAAATTATTAAGTCAACATCCAGTATTTTCCAGTATGAAGAAAGCTAATAGGAAATGGCCTGAGAATGTGTGAACACTGCTAAATGCAGAAGGAGCCATTCAGACTTTACTACAGTTAAATGTATACTATTGTTATTGATAGCTTCCTGTTAAAAGACTGCACTTTCCAGCCTCTCTTGCTATCAGACAGAGGAACTCTGGAAGGGAGAAAGTACTGGAGAAAGTCTGGTGTGTTTGTGCTAGTCATTTCTGTCCCTATAAGGGACTACATCTTACCTTGCTCTGTTGGCATTCTGTTTTACACAGATGGGAGTCAGAATGTCCCTTGGGAATGAACATAGCTCACCTAAGATCAGACCAACTTTCTCTTTCTTTCTGCCTTCTGTCTCTCTAGAGCTACCTTAAGTAATACAACAGTTTTCTTTGCAAATCTTTTATTTTTCCCTCAGGTCATGAAATGTGGTTAGTTTTCTGATTTCTTAGTGATAACCCTAGTCAGCATATCATATGAAACAAATATATTTATCACTTTAATCTTAATAGATTTGCTGGTACAGTTGATTTATGTACATTGTCAGCAGACAGTAAATCTTTTAACTAAAATTGCTGAGCTGTAAAGTAGGACATAGTTTAATATGGAGTATTCAGAACATGATAGCTCTAGCTAAGACTGAATTATTTGTAATCATTCTTAAGGTCAGTTATTTCCCTAGTAGTATTACATTCATTTCTACCTGGTCAGAACTTATTTAGAAGATTATCTTTCTTTAAAGATTGAATGGAAGGGAAGTAGATGGGTGAGTGAAGTAGAAAAGATGGCCTAATGGGTTACAGTGCTTGCTGTGACCCAAGTAGAAATATCCTTTACATATGTCAAAAGCCATGTATGTATGAGTATGAGCCCATAATCCCAGCACCATGGCAATCAGAGACAAAGGGATCACTGTGGATTCTTGGCTAGTAGTCTATCTCCAAGCGCAGTGATAGATCCTGTTTCAAAAGTATAATGTTGAGAATGAGCAGGACAATCTTCTCTGGACTCTATAAATAATCAATATGCACACACCACACTCATGTATCACACATCTGTACACACATTTAGACACACATAAAGATAGATGGCTGTTAGTATTTCCATCTGTTTCCAACATCTCTGTATACATCCAATTGTTTCAGTTCATTTCAATGAATAAACTAGATGAATCTAGCATGTTCTAAAACCCTTCTACGGTTTGTGCTCTAATACTTACCATCCTGTGCCTGCTCAGATGGCTGAAGAAGCGTCTCAAGGTGACACATTAGCAGTTCTCTTTTCATGAACAGCCCATAACTTTCTCAGAGTGTCGTTCTCCTCTTGTGAAAAATGGGCTTCTTGGTATAAAGCCAGGGATCATGCTCAGTCCTTCTGGAGCATGGCGGGTGCAGCTGCCTTCCTGTAGTTTGTGTATGATCCCGGTCCAGGTTCTTTCTCATCTGTCATCATTCACACACAAGTAAAATTTTTCAACTTGAGAATTCACAGCCACCTTTTGAAAGTGAGAAGTGAAAATGTCACACAAATTCTCTGGGATTTTGTTGTTTTTGCTTCAAACTTTTCTTTTCTAGCTGAGCACACAGCTTTTGACTTTTGACCTGATGAAAGTCTGCAGCATTTCATCTTCTTACTTCCATTGCTAAGTATTGTCTGACCAGCTGTATTCTCCCTCACTTTGTCCTTAAAAGCTTTCCATCTCTCTACTTCGTTCTTCAGTTGCTTATCTTTATTCTGATTCCAACATGCAGAGCTGGCCATAGAAAAAAACTGCTATCATCCACCAAATCTGCATTTTAATAACACTCCCATTTCTGAAACTGAGGAAAGGACATCAGCTTGGACTGGTAAGCCACCCTAATTCATGTCCTTTAGACCTCATGTCAGGCCTGTTTTTCATATAAGGCCTTTATGCATCAAAGTTATCTGTTCTTGTACACATGAGTAATACTGTAGTGTGTTCAATGTAAAATGGCCACACTGCCTTGTTTTCCTACTTACAGGCACTGTTTGTGGAGGTTAAGGGGATAAAGCCATGCTAGAGAAAGTACACTACTAGGGATGGGCTTTTAGATACAATATGCTCCCCCACCTTCATGATTTTTACCTTGATGTGGGAGTGATTTCTTATTAATAAAGAAACTGCCTAGGCCCATTTCATAGGCCAGCCCTTAAGTAGGCGGAGAAAACAGAACAGGATGCTGGGAGAAAGAAGCTGAGTCAGAGAGTCGCCATGGTTCTCCC
>NC_022013.1:16084358-16093733 GCF_000317375.1 Microtus ochrogaster | reverse complement strand
GGGCACCAGACCTCATTCCAGATGGTTGTGAGCCACCATGTGGTTGCCGGGAATTGAACTCAGGACCTTTGGAAGAGCAGGCAATGCTCTTAACTACTGAGCCATCTCTCCAGCCCGATGAAAACTATTTTTGAGCAAGGTCGAGGTTTTGGGCAAGCAAACAGTTTTTGAGGGTTTTTGGTTATGTAGGAACTTGGCAGAACATTTTATCTTACCAAGGTTGAGGTCATGGCATAGGGTGTGGAACATGTTAAATCCAAGAAAATGGGTTAAGACCTGGTTAAATACAAATTTACAGAAAACAAGAATTTATTTTGATCTTGTAACAAGATGGCTTTTAATCTTAAGATGGAGTCAGGCTGGTCCATCAGTCTCAGCTACCATTACCTTATACTCAACTTAGTTATATCCAGCTTCTATAAGTTTTATTTTTTACAATCTTTCTAAAACTTAAGCCTTAATTTAGTCTAACATTGTTCTCTTTTGTTTCTATCCCAGAACAATCTTCATCTCACTGTTCAAAGTTCTTTCCCATTCAAAAGCACTTTTCTTTAAACTTATTTGCCAAAAATATATCTTATACCTATAACCTTTATATCTTCTTTTTCAAAACTTGATGTTTTTGTTTTTATCTTTTTAATAAAAATTAGAAGATATTTTAATAAGATAAGTTTAAATGAAAACTTAGGAAGCTGTATCTAAAACATAGAAACCATGTATGTGATATCTTAAATATTTTTTTCTTTTTTCTTTACTCTGCTCTCATACAATACATCTGGACCACAGCCTTCCCTCCCTCCACTCCTCCCAGTTCCACAGTATCTAAAATATTTAACAGTTACAAAAATATGTAAAATGCATTAGTAGTCTTTTAAAAGCTAATTTTAAATTAATTATTTGTTAAAGATTTTAAGTCATGTTGGAATTGTTTGTCTCTAAACAAAAACATTCACTTTTCATTAGGATATGGGACATAGGAAGCAGAGTAAAGTGTGATCTTTACTGTATTCCTTCCAAGTCATCTGTTTGTCTTAAGTATGTTAATCATTTAACAAGTATTTATCTAAAATACTTTATCTTTGTTTAAAAACAGCCAGTCAGCACTTGAAAGGCAGAGGCCATTAGATCTCTGAGTTAAAGGCCAGCCTGATCTGCATAGTGAGTTCCAGAACATCCAGGGTCTCACAGTGAGACCCTGTCTCAAAAACAAACACAAAAACCAAACAAACAAAAAACTAAAAAGAGGGATGAAGAATTATTCCAAATATATTATGATGTAATGCATTAAGATTATCTGTAAACTTTAAGATGTTTTTGTAAGTCTTGAAGCAGGTTCTTAAAAAATTGTTTAGTGGGGGCTAGAGAGATGGCTCAGCGGTTAAGAGCACTGACTGCTCTTCCAGAGGACCAGTGTTCGATTCCCAGCACCCACATGGTAGCTCACAACTGTCTGTGACTCCAGTTCTATGGGGTCCAACACCCTCACACGAACATAAATGAAGGCAAAAAACACCAATGCGTATAAAACTTTTAAATTAAAAAAAAAGATATAAAAATTGTTTAGTATTGTCTCTTACATAGTCCTATTAAAGATACAGATCTGGGAAAAAAAAGAAGGGTAAAAAGGGTTGTTCTTTACAAAGTTTTCAGTTTATATAGGCATTCAGTCAAGTTAGCAATCCCATAGGTTATAACAATGGTATCACATATGCATTTTCATAAAAAACTGGTGTGTCTGGCAAGGAGACACCCCATGTCTCAGAGGGGGTGTGGCTATAAAGTTCCTCTGTGGGTGGGAACACAGCTTTGGTATCTATACTGGCCTCTGGGCTTGATTTACATTAGCACCTAGTTGTTAAGTTAAAGGGAACCTCTTCCAGGGACCTTGCCTAGGGGAGAAGTTTTCTCTCCGAAGCTAGTTTTAGAAATTCAGGTCTTTTTCTGTATAAACAGTTAATTTCCTGGGTTTTGATCCTATGTTAGTTGAAACCAAGGTAAGGATAAATACAGAATATTAGTGTCCTGTTAAGTCAGAGCAGAAGACCAGTAGAGCACACGTTCCTGAGTCTGCTGTTAGAGCAGACATACTACCTCCTATATGAGGCTCCTTTCTGATCAGTGACTACTGTCAATAAAGAAAGTCTGTGGGGAAATATTTTTATGTAGATTTTGGCTGAGAGAACAAGGACTTGACTAAATCCTTTTCTCACCCTGGCTTCATGGTATGGGGAGAGGTATCTGGTTGTCCCACAGGAAAAGTCAAGTTTATACACTTCTGAGATACTATAAAAAGGAAAAATGCCACAATTCCACAAGATTTCTACAGAACTGAGCGTGACTTATCTAAACAACATATATTCCCACAGTTCTACAAAAATGTGTTTCTCCAGGTGGAATGTAGGTTTATACTTAACTGTGGATTGTCCAACAGATTTGTCAGCTGTACATTAACTCTATAATACTTGTGAGTTCACTTTTATACACATCACATCAGCATGTAAGTCTGGGAGGGCTGGGTGTGTAAGGACCGCACACTAGTCTGCAAGTGTTTCAAACTGACTTGGACTCAGAGAGACTAGACAAGAGATAGTCCCTTCTGTCATTGATGCATGTAACCAGGACAATGGAACTCCAGACATCTAGACCTTTGGGATACAACATAAACAAGCTGCTTCTGGGTTCTCAGCCCTTTAATTTTGAAGAGCTACAACACTAGCTCCCAGATTCCAAAGTTTCTGTACTTGAACAAATCCAGGATGCTAGAATCCCATCAGGAGCACTTGAAACAACTTGTTTAGACCATCTCAACTACCAGTGTTGAAGCTTATGTCCCAGAAAAGTGCTGTCTAATGTAACTGTGTAATTTATTCTTCCTGATTTTGTGAAGAATTCTGACCAGGGGCCCTGCTTGCTGTGACCTGACACTATTAGGATATTAATGGGATTGGGGGCTCCTGCAGATTGTGACACTATTCCTGGGAAAACATGAGCAAATGTCTGCTCACCAGATATGGGACCAAGGACAAAGATACTGACAGCACTTAAGTCTAATTTGATGAACCAATTAGTTTATTGAGATCCTTATAGAAATATGGGTAAGGAGTTACTTACAAGAACAGAAATTGCTCAATCACTCCTGGCTAATTGACAGCTTACAAAAGCTAGAATCCTAATACAATCTGCAGATAGGTGGCTCAATTGGTCTCTGCTTGTTCAGATATGTCTGTTTATCTGAAGGTCTCTCAATAAGCCTTTTGAATTTATATATTTATAAATTTATTATATATATATATATATATATATATATATATATATATATATATATGGAGAGATTAGTCCTACTGAATCTGATGTGTTTCCTGAAGCTATTGAGATGATAGTTACTGAGTTTAAGGAGCTTCGCTGTGTGTTAAATATTTACACTCCCCCCACCGCTTAGACTATCTCATTGTCTTGTATGATTTTACTGTCACAAGTCTTACAAACACTCTGTTTTTTACATCCCTCTAATATCTTGTTTTTCATACCCCCTTAATGTTCTATTTCTAAACCTTCTTCTATACAAAAGGTTTTATTATCAGGAGAAACTCATACACAACAGGGATAAGACTCTCCCTTGTGGGCTTTGTACCACACCACCATTTTTCCTTGGTAACATCATAAAGGAAACTGCTTCCGTAGATTTTAAATTAACATGTGAAAGGCTATCAAGGCTTTGTTGAGTTTTATCAACAGAAAGCTACTGTGTGTGAGTTCTGGGTAGAAAGACTCAATATACCAAGATACTAAAATAAAGCCAAGTCTGTCAATCACATTACACAGAGTGTTTTCCCCTCACATCAGGAAATCTATTTCTCCTGAAGACATTGTGGATGAGGCAGAACAATAACTATTTGCCTATGAAATAAAATGACTTCCTTTCTGGAAACCCCCACCTCCTGCAGAATTGCAGACCCCTGCAGAGCTTCCACCATCTAGTACAGTTGAATTTGCTATGAACTTGCACAACTTTCTGAGTTCTGACTTGGAAAAGTGTGCAATTTTTTTTTTTAAACTATCTTTTTTCTTTTGGGTGTTGGACAAAGCTTGGTCATTCTGTTCCAGATGATTTTCTTCTGAAGCTACCCACCACTGCCACCACTGAATCTGCTAGATCTCTTAAAAGCTGACTTAGAAAGACATTGCTTCTTCTTGGCTTGTATCTCTTCTTTGGGCTGCTGCCACAATTAGGAGCTTGCCTGCCCATTGTTTATCCTCATAATCTCTAATAAAAGTGACCTACTGAGTGTGCTTTAAAATTCCTTTTACTAACAAGACTGAGAACCCAGAAGGAACACTGTTGTTTCCCCAGCAACAACCTGATCTAAATATCAGCTCTTGTACATGTTCTCTGTCATCTTTGTTTTTCTATCCCAGTGCAGCAACTGATATACACAGGCACTTCCACATCTCAGCAATTTTCCATGCCATTTTTGAATAGTTGCTCTGTAACTGCATTCTAAGCTGCATTCAGTTACATACAATTCAGAAGATTGTATGTAACACACCAGCTCTTGCCTTATGTTTGCTTTCAGAGGCTGTTTCCTCTTTCTTAAGTGAAATTCTTCTATAGAACTTTTGATTATTCTTTATCATATGCCTTGGAGACTCAAGTGAAATAACACACCCAGCTAGGTATCATCTGAAACATGGGGAGTATAAGTCATGGTCAGTCCTTATAGTACCTGTCACCCACCTATCTTTAACTAAATAATGTTTTCTTGTACAAAACAGCCATATCTTAAATGATCATGAAATTCCTATCTTCTTAAATTCCACATGAAAGGGCTGGTCACTGGTCAATGAGCAAATGAATAAGAGAGGAATTGCATAGTTCTCATAGGTAATGTAATTTAGAGACATATATAATGCATGTGGAGCATCCTTTAATGGGACTGGAAGGGACCAAAGGCATTCAGTATTATTTTTGTATTTTAGAATATTTCTATGCATAGCATGAGACATTTTGGTTAATGTGCACAAAGTATGAATACAACAACTATTACACAGACTTTGAAGTTGATTGTGTACAGCAGCTTTGGTACACTTGCCGACTGTTGGTCAAGTGTGTAGCTAACTTCCCATTCGTTATATCAAATTAGTGTTCAAAAAGGTTTGAATTTTGTAGTAAAATATTTCCCTAAAAATCGAGAAATATGATCCAATTATGACACTCCTGGGAGTTTACCCCCAAGGTCTCCAAGTTAACATACTGGAGAGATGGTTTCATGTTAGTGTTTGCTATTATACTATTATACAACCAAACTACAAAACCAACAGGAGTGTTAGTAAACCAAATAAAGGATAAAGAAAATATAGAACAATAAAACTTTATTCATAAACAAAAATGAAGCTCTAAAATTTTCTTCTTTAATTTTTTTTACTTCTTTAGTATTTATTTATTTATATTAAAAATTTCTGCTCTTCCCTCCTCCCTTTTCCCTCCTCCTCCCCCCACTCCCTACTTCCATTCCCCTCCCCCTCCCTCTCCAATCCAAAGAGCAGTCAGGGTTCCCTGCCCTGTGGGAAGTACAAGGTCCTCCCCCCTCCATCCATGTCTAGGAAAGTGAGCATCCAAACAGGCTAGGCTCCCACAAAGCCAATACATCCAGTAGGATCAAAACCCAGTGCAATTGTCCTTGGCTTCTCATCAGCCCTCATTGTCCGCCATGTTCAGAGAGTCCGGTTTTATCCCATGCTTTTTCAGTCCCAGTCCAGTGACTTTGGTGAGCTCCTTCTTTTATTTTTATTGATTATTTGAGCTATACATTTTTCTCTGCTCCCCTCCCTTCCTCTCTCCTCCCCTTAAACCCTCATCCATGGTCCCCATGCTCCCAATTTACTCAGGAGATTTTGTCATTTTCTACTTCCCATGTAGATTAGATCCTTTTGTATGTCTCTCTTAGGATTCTTTTTTTTCTCTTATTTGACTTTTTTTCTTTTTAATTTATTTATTTATTAAGGGTTTCTGCCTCCTCCCCACCACCGCCTTCCCCTTCCCTCCCTCTCCCCCGATCAAGTCCCTCTCCCTCATCAGCTTGAAGAACAATCAGGGTTCCCTGACCTGTGGGAAGTCTTAGGATTCTTATTGATACCTAGATTTTCTGGGATTGTGAACTGTTGGCTGGATTTTGTTGTTGTTGTTGTTATTATTGTTGTTGTTTGCTTTATGTCTAAAAGTTACTTTTGAGTAAGTAAATATGATATTTTTATTTCTGGGTTACTGCCTTGGGCCTCCTCTGGCAGAGAGGTTCTGGCTCATGCCTATTCCCTAGGAGGTTCAAGACTTGCACTGGACCAAGAGAGGTCCTGGCTCAAGCCTACTCTTTCAGAGGTCCCAGACTCTTCTTACCCAGACCTGCAGAGGTTTCTGGGTCTGGCCTATTAGCTCAGCTGTTGCTCCCTTGTACCTGCTCCTGTGGAGTTTGCTGTCTCGGTCCTGCTCTGGCCTTGGTCCCTGGCTTAGACCTGTTTAGGTAGATGTCCCTGGTCTGGGCCGCTGACTTGGACCCAGTCCTACAAATTTCTCTGGTTCTGGTCTACTCCCTTTGAGATCCCACATATGATGGAGGAAGGTCATTGGTTAATTAAATAAAGAAGCTGCTTGCCCTGATAGGTTAAAACAGGAGGGAGGAGTAAACAGAGCAGAATGCTGGGAGGAAGAGGAAGTGAGGTCAGACTCCACAGCTCTGCTCTCGGGAGCAGATGCCTCAGAGAGACGCCATGCTCCCCGCTCCTGGGAAGATACACGCTCACTAAGACCGGTGCTCACAGATTATTAGAGATGGGTTGATCGGGATATCAGAATTATCCAGTAAGGGCTAGAGCTAAAGGGCCAAGCGGTGATTAAATGAACACAGTGTCCGTGTAATTATTTCGGGTAGAGCTAGCCATGTGGGCGGCCGGGTGCCGGGACGCAGCCCACCGCTCCTATTTCTACACACATAGGCTTCTGTTTCTCACCTCAAAGTTCTAAAATTTTCAAGGAAATGGCTGCAACTGAAAATAATTGTATTAAATTAACTATATAACTTCTAGAAAGATAATTATTGGGTTACATAAAATTAAGAATATATATATGACATAAGAATAGAAAGGAAACGGTCTAGGGTGAAAAAGAAACTACCTGGAGGGTTAAGCATAAGAAAGGTAGGTCACCTCTGCAAGTCTGGGTAAGAAGAGTCTGAGACCTCTGAGGGAGTAGGCCTGAGCCAGGACCTCTGTTGGTCCAGTGCAAGTCTTGAACCTCCAAGGAAATAGGCATGAGCCAGGACCTCTGTTCGTCCAGTGCAAGTCTTGAACCTCCAAGGGAATAGGTATGAGCCAGGACCTCTGCCAGAGGAGGCCCAAGGCAGTAACCCAGGAAGAAAAATATCATATGTGCTTACTCATCAGTAACTTTTAGACAGGTAGGGCACATATATATCATAAGCTTGCATGAAAATAATGAATTTTGGAGCATTTTGCACTTTACATTTTTGAGTAATGAATATTTAACCTGTATTCATATTATAAAGTCATGTTACAAATCCTTCAGAATGATGAAACAAAAAGTTGTCTTTTTATGTAAGATAAAGGACTGAAAAATTTGTAGATACATGGGTGTAAAACTGACCTTTGCCGGCTTGTCTTTAGGCAGTATGATTGTCATGGCTACCTGCTGCTCAGAATTTACAGAAAGAACGAAACATAGGACATTGACAAAATAGTACATTGAAGTTCCTGTTGTCCCTTTTGAAAGTTTGCTCAGGGAAGTAGCAAGCTCCTTCCTAGAACCTCCATAGGAAGGTTCAGTGCTTCCCTCTGTGTCCTGTTTCATGAGAATGTTAGCAGTTCTATACAATGCTTGCTGTAAATCCTGGTCCCGGCCTCCATCTTTGGAGGTCTTTCCCTGTGTTCCTTGATGGACCAGAAAGAAAGATTAAGACCAGTCCCGCAGGCTATTTAAACTGCTCCCCCAAAGCTGAACACGTGATATTCCCTCTTTCCCCTGGTGGTCACATTGGACTTTCTGGTTGCCCTCAGGGCCATCCAAGAGCTCAGGATTTCAACTAAACCTAGGTATTTTTTAATTGGGTCTGATTTGGTTAGATTAGGATTATTTGCATTAGCAGAGAGTTCATGTTAGAAAATAGTCCTAACATCTTGGAGGACACACCAGGGAGGCGGCCTCTCTCATGGCCCTGGCCCTGTGTTGAAAGCACCCTTATCCCCTGAGCTCTCCACACCAGGCTAAAACCAGCTCCCAGATGACAGCGACTGCATCTTGGTGAGTCCCTTTTTCTTGTCCATGCTATAGGGTTTTGGGTGACTCCTTCGTGTTTACTTTTGTCGATTATTGGGCTTATGTTGAAGACATGATCTGCTACAAGAGCCTGATCTAAGCGGCTGACCAGGCTTAGGTGAGGTGAATTTTGTTTGCTTTAGGGATGCCTAAATTCTGTTTTCACAGCCCCATTCTGGCCTAAGAGCTATTTTGGTAGATGTGCTGTAATAGTCTTGAACCACACATTTGGGCATAGACTTTTAAAATGGGTGTTTGCAATTCAAAGCCAGATCTGCTATGAGCCTTGGGATGCCTCTTACAAAATCTTTATAAATAGGGACTGTTTGATACAATCTGTCCAGAACGTCTAATTTCCCTATGCACTAAGATTCGGCCTCAATACTATCTTGACAATGGGTTGTGTTGGCCACCAGAGGGAAGGCTTGAGCTTTCTGTCCTTAGAGACCTAGAAAATTTTTGTAGCAGTGGGGACAAATGGACAGAGCTCTCTTATGTCCATGGTATTTGGGCTCTGAGCTCTTGCCCCTCCCTCAGTAGCCAGTATCTGACAGCACCAATCTTGGTTGCTAGGGTTGTGCCAGTCACAGATCCACACTGGGACTACCAACCTGGTGAAAGCGGCCAGCAGAGCTGGGACATCATGGTTTGTTGCCTCATTCAGGGTATGGAAGGTGAACATCCAAACTGGCTAGGCTCCCACAAAGCCAGCATATTACATAGGATCAAAACCCCGTGCCATTGTCCTTGGCTTCTCATCAGCCCTATTGTTCGCCATGTTCAGAGAGTCCGGTTTTATCCCATGCTTTTTCATTCACAGTCCAGCTGGTCTTGGTGAGCTCTCAATAGATCAGCTCCACTGTCTCAGTGGGTGGGTGCACCCCTCGTGGTCCTGACGTCTTCGCTCATCTTCTCCCTCCTTCTGCTCTTCATTGGGACCTTGAGAGCTCAGTCCAGTGCTTCAGTGTGGGTCTCTGTCTCTATCTCCATCCATCACCAGATGAAGGTTCTATGGTGATATGCAAGATATTTGTCAGTATTCCTATAGGATA
>NC_022013.1:16043339-16083288 GCF_000317375.1 Microtus ochrogaster | reverse complement strand
TCTTAGTGACAGTGTCCTTTGCTTTACAGAAGCTTCTCAGTTTTAGTAGGTCCCATTTATTCAATGTTGCCCTTAATGTCTGTGCTACAGGGGTTACACATAGGAAGCGATCTCCTGTGCCCATCTCCTGTAGGGTACTTCCCACTTTCTCTTCTATCAGGTTCAATGTGTTCTGACTGATATTGAGGCTTTGTAGACATCCATCAAAAACAATTCCAGTTACCCTCCCTGTTTAAAAAAAAAAAAAGGTGAATCTGAGAGAAGGCTGTCTGTTACGGAAAATGATATAAGACAGTTTTGAATGCATACAATATATAGTAAACAAAGCAAAAAAAACCCACAAAAAGCAACAAGGATGGCAATTAGCAAATATACAGACGGAGTAGCAGCAGTATTACAGCAAAACATCATCAAATTATGTCCTTACAATATCCAAGCAGGAAAGCCTAGGGAAACCCTGCTGAAACAGCCATGCTAGAGTTCCTGATTTAGATTCCTAGACAGAGCACAAGGTTCTCACCAAGCATAAATTACTAGCTTCTCATTGTCATGACAGATATTTTTATACCATGAGATGAACGATAGTAGCCTCTGTGGGAAACAGTTTATCTTTTAGCTATCTCAGTGGAGTAGTTTTTTTTAATATTGTTAGCTATTAGTTATGGTCTTTTTCCCACTACTATAGGGGCAGCAGGCCAGCCTGGCTCAGGAGAAAATTTTGGAAGACACTTGAAATAAACATACTTTAGTTTAAGGTAAGGAAATAATCTCCTCATTTCTAGAGTGAACTTTCAATGATCAAAAATAATATGACAATTTATCAAAATGTTACATGGGTTTATTACAGAATGCTTTGTAGGGACACACAGTGATACAGAAAGACCAACATTCTACTGTCCCTGCTTCAACACTAACCTCACATTCCTGGTGTGAGAAGGTCTCACATGGGTGTTAACAGCTATTCACAATTCACTTTATCCTCTGCTTATCTTTTGAGAAGATGGCACCTCTTGGATGTCACCCATGGGAGGTGCTGTGGAACCTTTGTACCAGAGCAGAAGTACATTGCTTAAAAAAGCTCTGGCAAGCTTAGAAAAGACAAGGGTGCCTCAGGATGAAACAGTAATGTGTTGACTCTACTGTGTGAGTTTTAGAGGCATTCACATTCCTTTTTTTTTTCCTAATGATAACCTAAGTCATAGATTGGGAAATAGCCTCCTATTACATACAACTGACAATAAACCAGCTGCATGCCAAATCCAAGCATTTGTGATTCAAAGACTCTGCATTATTTTTAGTAAATTGTTTTGGTCACTGTAGCAAAATCTTTATCTGCAAACTGAGAAAAATATTCACCTTTCCCATGACTTTGTCACAACAACAAATGACATATACAGGGGCACAACACAGGTCAGCAAATGATGCCTCAGTTTTTCTAGGTGTGTGTATTTGTGTGTGCTCCTGTATATGTGTGTGTGTGTGTGTGTGTGTGTGTGAATGTGTGTGTCAGTGTTTGAATGTTTGTTTGTAATATGACTTTGTGGAGTGTGTGTCTATGTATATATGTGTGAGTGTGTGGTATATGTGTGATTATGTGAGTGTGTGTGGTGTAAGTGTATGTATGTATGTGTGAAAATTTGTGTATAAGTATGTGTGTATATGTGGTATGGGTAATTACAGGTAGATGCTAGGAGTCAAACTTTAGTATCATTCCACAGAAGCCATATACAGCTTTGTTGAGATAGGATTACTCACTGGCCTAGAGCTCAGAATTTTCCCTAAACAGACTGGCCAACAAACCACAGGGTCCACCCTGCCTCTGGCTTCTGGGTGCTAGGACATAAGAGCATGGCACTTTGCCTAGCATTTTGTTTTACAGGGACTGAAATCAGATTTGTATCACAAGTACTCTGTGGACTCAGTCATCTCTCCATCCTTCTGATAAAACATTACAGCCCACTGATTACAATATTTGACTCATTTCAGATCTCCACCCTCATTTTTATTTTGACAAAATGTAAAGAACAAAGTTCATTATGTTTTTATTGTTTTTATTGAGCTATATATTTTCTCCACTCCCCTCCCTTCCCCTTTCCTTTATTTCTACCCTCTCCCATGGTTTCTGTCCTCCCAACTTGCTGTGGGACAATGGTCTTGTACTTTGTAAAGATTTGACACTTGTATTTTAATAAAAGGCTGATTTGCCAGTATCCAGGAAGAAATTATAGGCATGGCAACCAGACAGGAAGTAGAAGTGGGGCAATCAGGCAGGAAATAGAAGGGGACAATGAGTACAGGAGAATTCTGGGGAAAAGAAAGCTCAGTATGCAGTCTTCATCCATACATAAAAGAAGTAAGAGGAGACTGTCATGCTGATAAAAGGTACCAGGCCACGTGGCTAACACAGACAAGAACTATGGGTTAATATAAGTCATAAGAGTTAATAAGAATGTAAGTTCAAGGCCAGCCTGGACTGCAAAAGCTAGTTCTAGGACAGGCACCAAAGCTACAGAGAAACATGGTCTTGAAAAAAAAAAGTTAGTAAGAAGCTTGAGCCAATAGGCTAAACAGTTTATAATTACTGTAGACCTCTGTGTGTTTTTTTGGGACTGATGGGATTGAACGGCTGTGGGACGAGGCTGGACAGAAAACCTCTGGCAACAAATGGTGACAACATGAACAACTGTAAACACATAAAACCTAAAAAGCTTGGAAAGTAATTCTAGACACAAAAGAACAGAGTTAAATATGGCTTCTTGATAACAGCATTTTCTTGGGTTAGAGAGGCTGAGAAGCAAGCTTGCTAGAAGCAAGCACATCTCATTTAAGAGACGCTTCCTGACTCAGCTTTACCTGCACATACCTTGCAACCCTTTAAAAAGACTCTACCACTAAGCACTTAAATTGTGTTTATGAATAGCCAACAGCATGTTTCTTGGTGGTGGCAAGAACCTTGAAACTCCATAAAGTTGTGGCAATAAACAATGCTCCCACCAGTACCTTCACCATGAAGATAGAATCTCAGAAAGCCAAGGAATGGTCTGGCTCCAACAGTCAACATCACAGCTTTAATCCTATAAATATCACTTAGCAAATTAATGACTCATGTGGTCTGAAAAGAAGAGATACAGTAATGATAGTTTCAGACAAAAAAAAAAAAACCTCTAAAGAGTTTATATTGTATTTAAAAATAAATGTAGGCTTGGGAGAGAAAAAAAAAGGATAAAGTCCTTAAAACAAAAAAGCCAAAAAGAGAGTACTTGAGAGTAGAACACACCTTTAATCCTAACTCTTAGGAGTCAGAGGCAGTGAGTTCTCTATGAGTTCAAGGTGTGGTGGCATACACTTTTAATCCCAACACTTGGGAGGCAGCTGCAGGCAGATCTCTGTGAGTTTAAGGACAACTTGTCTACAGAGTGAATGTCAGGACAGCCAAAGATACACAGAGAAACCTAGTCTCAACAAAATAAGAAAAAGAAAAAAAAATAGAGTTTAAATTAAGCTACTTATAGATGGAAAATATACAGATAGTCTGGATACTGCATATTATTGTGCTATCTTTGAATTGTTTGATGGCTGAGCAAGGAGCAACAGCTACTAAAAGACGTTGATTATAAATGCTGCTGTATTACTCCAAGACAGGTATTTGAAAATCCCTTGACTTCAAAATTGATGTTAAAAGATGTGTTTACTTTGGAGAAGAGATTTTGTTTTTGTTTCCACAGGAAATGAGAGGCTGGTGATTAATCCTGGGCTAAGAAAAGTCTAGTTTAATCAAGAAAGACCCCCTCAAAAATCTCTGATAGGAGCAGATGGCCCAGATGTCTGAGTTCTACATTCAGAACAGATTCAAGACTGCTGCCTGAGATGGTCAAGCCTCGCAGGATACTCTAGTCAGAACTTAAATTTAATTCTAAATTTTCTTCAGGTACCCATAAGATTATCAGCACCCCCAGTCAGTAAGAAGTAGCCAAGAAATCAATGCACACACACATTCCCAAGAAATGGACTATGGATATTTTTCTTTATTTTGTGTATTGGTAACAAGTTGTTATTGATAATGGTCAGGAAGAAAGCTAAACAAGGGAGATTAGATTCAAAATTCTTGCTTTAAAAAAAAGTGGGAAGTGCTGTGGGACAATGGTCTTATACTTTGTAAAGGTTTGTCACTTATATTTTAATAAAATTCTGATTGACCAGTAGCCAGGCAGAAAGTATAGGCAAAGCAACCAGACAGGAAGTAGAGGTGGAGCAACCAGGCAAGAAATAGAGGCAGGGCAATAAGAAGAAGATAATTCTGGGAAGAAGAAAGCTTGGTCAGCAGTCGTTATCCAGACACAGAAGAAGCAAGATGAGTCTGCCTCATTGATAAAAGGTACCAAGCCACATGGTCAACACAGACAAGAAATATAGGTTAATATAAGTTATAAAAGTTAATAAGAAGCCTGAGCTAATGGGCCAACCAGTTTATAGTTAATGAAGACCTCTGTGTTTCTTTCAGACTGAATGGCTGTGAAACGCGGCTGAACAGGAAACTTCTGCAAATGCCAATTTACTCAGGAGAGCTTTTCTTTTTCTAGTTCTCATACAGAACAGACATATATATATATAATCTTAGGATCCTCATTGTTGTCTAGGTTCTTTGGGATTGTTGTAAATTGTAGGCTGATTTTGTTTGCTTATGTCTAAAAGCCACTTATGAGTAAGTACATATGATATTTGTCTTTCTGGGTCTGGGTTACCTCACTCAATATGTTGTGTTCTAGATCCATATATTTGTCCACAAATTACAAGATGTCAGTAATTTTTTTCTATTGTGTAGTATTCTATTGTCTAAATGTACCACATTTTCCTTATCCATTCTTTGGTTGAGGGTCATTTAGGTTGTTTCCAGGCTATGACAAACAATGCTGATATGAGCATAGTTGAGTACATGTTCTTGTGGCACGATTGAGCATCCATTGGATATATACCCAAAAGTGGTATTTCTGGGTCTTGAGGAAGATTGATTCCTAATTTTCTGAGAAATTGCCATACTGATATACAAAGTGGTGGTACCAGTTTGTACTCCCACCATCAATGCAGGAGTATTCACTTTACTCCACATCATTTCCACAATAAGTTGTCATCAAAGTTTTTGATCTTGGTCATTCTTACAGGTGTAAGATGAAATCTCAGAGTTGTTTTGATTTCATTTCTCTGATGACTAAGGATGTTGAAAATTTCCTTAAGTGTCTTTCAGCCAATTTTAGATTTCTCTGTTGAGGGATCTCAGTTTATGTCAGTACCCATTTTTAATTGAATTATTTATTCTTTTGCTGACCAACTTCTCGAGATCTTTGTATATTTGGAGATCAACCCTGATGTGAAGTTAGTGAAAATCTTTTCCCATTCTGTAGGTTGCCATTTTACCTTGTTGACCATGTCCTTTGCTTTACAGAAAATTTTCAGTTTTAGGAGGTCTCATTTATTAATTGTTTCTGTCAGTGTCTGTGCTACTTAGGTTATATTTAGGACATGGTCTTCTGTTCCAATGCATTCAAGTGTATTTCCCACATTCTTTTCTATGAGGTTCATTGTGGTTGGGCTTATGTTGAGGTCTTTTATCCATTTGGACTTTTGTTTTGTGCATGACAATCAATATGGATATATTTTTATCCTTCTATATGTTAATATCCAGTTATGTCAGCACCATTTGTTGAATATGCTTGCTTTTTTACATTTTATGTATTTTCCTTTTTTTTAAAATCAGGTATTTATAGATGTGTAGATTATGATTCAGTTCCATTGGTACGCCTTTCCAATTTTACGTTTTCAGTGCTCTAGCTCTGTAGTAGAGTTTGAAGTCTGGAATTGTGATGTCTCCATTTTTTTTTTTTTATTTTGGATTGTTTTCACTATACTGTGGGTTTTTTTTGTTTGTTTGTTTGTTTGTTTTTTTTTTACATATGAAGTTGAGTACTCTACTTTTGAGACCTGTGAAGAATTTTGCTGGGTATGGCATTGAATATGTAGATCTCTTTGGTAAGATTGCCATTTTTACTATGTTAATTCTACCTACCTAAGAGCATGGGAGATCTTTCCATTTTCTGGTGTCTTCTTAAATTCCTCTCTTCAAAGATTTGAAGTTCTTCTCATACAGGTGTTCCACTTGTTTGGTTAGCGTTACTCCAAGATATTTTATGCTATTTGTGACTATTTTGAAAAGTTATTTTTCTCTGATTTCTTTCTCAGCTTATTTATCGTCTCTGTAAAGAAGCATTATTATTTCTGTGTGTGTGTTAATCTTAAATCCTGCTACATTACTGAAGGTATTTATGAGCTGTAGAAATTTCTTGGTTGAATTTTTGAGGTCACTTAAATAAACTATCATAACACCAGCAACTAATGAGAGATTGACTTCTTAATTTCTGATTTGTTTCCCTTTCATGTCCTTTTGTTGTCTTATTGCTCCAGCTAGAACCTCAAGAACTATATTGGATAGATATGGAGGAAATGGAGAACCTTGACTTGTTCCTGATTTTAGTGAGATCACCTTGAGTTTCTCCCCATTTAGTTGATGTTGGCTGTTGGCTTGCTGTATATTACCTTTATTATGTTTAGGCATGTTCCTTATATTCCTGCTCTCTCTAAGACCTCATGAAGGGATATTGTATTTTGCTGAAGGTTTTTTTAACATCTATGAAAGGATCATGTGGTGTTTTTTTTTCTGTTTGTTCATATGGTGGATGACATTGACAGATTTTTGTATATTTAACATGCCTCCATCTCTGGGATGAAGCCTAATGATCATGGTGGATTATTTTTCTAACCTGTTCTTAGATTCAGTTTGTCAATATTTTATTGAGTATTTTTGCATCAATGTTAATGAGTGAGATTGGTCTGTTATTCTCTTTCTTACTAATGTTTTTATGTGGCTTGGGAATCACGTTAGTTGTAGCCTCATAAAAAGAGTTTGGCAATATTTCTCCTGTTTCTATTGTGTGAAACAATTTGAAGAAGTATTTGTATTAGTTCTTTGAAAATCTTGTTGAATTCTGAGCTGAAACCATCTGGTTCTGGGCTTTTTTTGTTGGGGGGGGGGGCTTTTGATGACTGTTTCTATTTCTTTAGTACTTATAGGTCTATTTAATTTCCTTATCTGGTCTTGATATAATTTTGGTAAGTGACATTTATCCAGAAAGTTGTCAATTTCATGTTCTATAAACTTCTTGTATCTTCATAGGCATATCTTTCTTTAGGTTGGTAAAGTTTTCTTCTATGATTTTGTTAAATTTATCTTCTGTGTACTTTTGATTTGGACTTTTTTTTTTCTTCTATCCCTATTCTTAAGTTTGGTCTCTTCATTGTTTCCTACATTTTCTGGATATTTTGTGTTAAGCTTTTGTTAGATTTGACCAATGAGTCTATTTCCTCTATTGTATCTGCAACACTTGAGATTCTCTCTTCCATCTCTGTGAATTTGAATTCTGTTCATTTTTTTAAATTTCCATTTTTATAATTCCCTCGGTTTGTGTTTTCTTATTGTCTCTATTTCGATTTTCATGTCTTGAGTAGTTTCTTTCATCTGTTTGATTGCTTTTCTTGATTTTCTTTAAGGGATTTGTTAATGTCTTCAATTTTTTTGTTTGTCTTTTCCTCCATTTTTTTTTGAGGAAATTTTTTATTTCCTCTTTAAGGTCCTCAAACATTCTCCTAAAGTTAATTTTTACATTATTTTCTTCTGCTTCATCTATATTTGGTTGTTCAAGTCTTGCTATTGTAGGGCCACTAGTTTTTACTGATGTCATGTTTCTTTTTATGGTATTGCATGCGTTTCTAACCTTGTTTACCAATCTTTTCCTCTGGTTTAGATGGGGCTGTCTGTGATTCTGGTTATCAGTCTTGCAGGTATCAGTAGATCCAAGGCTCAGACGGTTGCTCCCTGAAGTGCATTCAGGGCTATGATTCCAGTCACCTTAGAGGTCACTCTTGTTCCTGGAGGTCACTCAGCACTCCTGGGGGTTGCTCTGCAATACCAGGTGTTGTTTGGGCCTGTTCCCATGGTTGCTGCTTGCTTGGGGCTGGCTATTCCCGCTGAGGTCACTGCCTTGAGCCTGCTCCAGCAGAAGTCACTGACTCAGACCTGCTCTGTAGGAGGTCACAAGATGGTTGTTCCTCATGGTACATTCAGGGCCAGTTATCCTGGAGGTCCCTCAGTGCTCCCGGGGGTCATTCTGCAATACCAGGGGTTGTTTAGGCCTGCTTCCATGGAGGTAGTTTGCTTGGGGTTGCTCTTGCTTAGGTTGCTGCCTTGGGCCTGCTCTGGCAGAGGTTTCTGTCTCAGGCCTGCTCCAGCTGAGAGGTCACTAATTCATCTGGCCCCACAAAGATATCTGGCTCCAGCCTGCTCCCTTGGCAGTCACTCCCTTGTACCTGCTCCTGTGGAGGTCTGCTGTGGGACATCGTTTTTGTAACCTGTAAACATTTGTCACTTGTACTAGTTTAATAAAATGCTGGTTGGCTAATAGCTAGGCAGGAAATATAGGCAGGGTGACAAGAACAGGAGAATTCTGGGAAGAGGAAAGGCTCGGTGTCCAGTCATTACCTAGACACAGAGTAAGCAAGATGAGAACACCTCACTGATATAAGTACCAAGGCATGTGGATAACACAGACAAGAATTATGGGCTAATGTAAGATATAAGAAGCCTGAGCTAATAGGCAACCAGTTTATAATTAATGTAGGCCTCTGTGTGTTTCTTTGGGACTCTACAGCTCTGGGACCAGGTGGGACAGAAATCTTTGTCAACACAGATAGCTGTCTCAGGCCTGCTCCCACAAAGGTCTCTGGCTCAGGCCTGTTCCCTCTGTGGTAGCTCCCTCGTACCTGCTCCTGTGAAGATTATTGCCTAAGGCCTGCTCCAGTGGAGGTCACTACCTCAGGCCTGTTCAGGCTGAGGTAGCTGACTTAAGCCTGCTGAGGTCATTGGCTCAGGCCTGCTCCTTTGGAGATCCATGACCCATATCCCGTTCTACAGAGGTCTCTGGCTCAGGTCTGCTCTCTCAGCAGTGGCTCCCTTTTACTATGTTCATTATTTTAAGTGTTCAGTTCAGGGATATATAGCATTGTTCTACAGCAACCTCCTGCCTCCATAATGTTTTTTCTTCTCCCTAAACTGAACAGCTGTGCCCATCAAATAGATAATAATTCTCCATTCTCCTTTCCAAGCACCCTCAAGCAATTGCCTTTGTACCCTTTGTCTCTGTGACTTTGACTACTCTTACTATGTCATACAAATAAACCACTCAGCCTTAAAAAGGAGTTTAGATTACAATCGGGAGACCTGGCAAACAAGCACAGGTGTTACATTCTCCCAACCAGAGGGTGAGCAAAGAAAGACACTCTGCTTACTTATGAAAAGCGATGCTTGTCCACTTTCTGCCAAAGCCCTTTCCACTTTCCTCGTGCGGAAGACAGATAGACCCTCAGACAGACTTCAATTCTCAAAGGCCCTTTTGAGCAGTCAAAGTTCCTGGGAGACCATGGCTGAGACAGATTTACCTTTCTGACTAGTCAGCACTGTCATGAGTGCTCATATTTCTTCCTCTGTGGTAGATGCTGCACTCAAAGAGAGATCTGGCTCTCTGCAGCAGCCTGACATTCAGGTGTTAGTGAGCTGAGCCACAGCTTCTGTATATCTGGGAGCTCTGCCACCTTGTCTTTGACTTAGAAGAGCAATCATTGTGATTGTGAGATCAAGGTTGGACCCAGGAAAATTCCTTTCATGAGTAACCATGAAAAACAACTTAATACTTGGTTGGTATGAAACTTAATGTTAGTGTCCTGCACAAAAAATTTACACTAAAATGAGAAGCAAGAAAATGCCATTTAGAAGGCAGACCTTAGGGCTAGAGAGATGGCTCAGTGGTTAAGAGCATTGCCTGCTCTTCCAAAGGTCCTGAGTTCAGTTCCTGGCAACCACATGGTGGCTCACAACCATCTGTAGTGAGGTCTGGTGCCCTCTTCTGGCCTGCACACATACACACAGACAGAACATTGTATACATGATAAATAGATAAATATTTTTTTAAACAAGAAAGCAGATCTTAGAAGGTGATTAGATGGTGAGCTACTGTCCACATGAATGAAATCCACACAGTTACAAACGAGGAAACTTCTCTTTTCACCATGTAAAGGTAGAATATGAACACAACTTTATTTTTTCTTTATTTTATTTTATCTTTGAAGTAGGACCTCACATAGCAAAGGCTGGCTTTGTACTTGATATATAGCCAAGGATAACCCTCAACTTCTGAACCTACTACCTCTACCATCTGAGGACTGGGACTGCAGGAATGCACCACAACATCTATTTTTAAAATGTGTTGGAGATCTAACCAAGGCCTTCCTGCCATGCATGAGGGGCAAGAGCTCTTTCTTGGGAGTTTGATAAGAGCCTAGCCACCTTGGTACCTTCCTTGTAGACTGCCAACAAAAGGCACAAACAACAACACCAACAAAGTTTTGTGGCTCATAAGACAGGGAAAAAGAAGGCAGTCAGCTGGTGAGATTGTAGGAATTCATTATAGCACCTTGGGATTTGAAGTTGAAAGTTTCCATCCCCATATTCTGTCTGTTCTCATTAGAGATATTCTTTCAGGAAGTTCACAAGAGACTGGGGGCTTCTGCCCAGCCAACCAGGTAAGCCCCAGTCCAGTAAAGACCCTATCTCCAAGATATGAAGGTCCATGGTTCCTGAAGAATGTCATAATCACCTGACATTGTTTTCTATTCTTCATTCATTTATACACTCATACATGTGCATACCTGTGAACACACACACACATAGAGCAAGGTGGGGAGGGGCTTTTTCATTCTTCATTCTACTATCTTAAAGCAAATGAAGACAAATACGCAAAAGTGAATGCCATATCACAGTCTTTCAGAAACTTATGTCATTCTTTCAGTAATAATGATCTCACATCCAAAATATAGGAAAGAAATTCAATATTGAGTGAATAAAATTGTTTTAAAGGCCTTTGTGTGCTGAGATAATGAACTTCAGCATAAGAAGCGATACATTGTTTACTGGCTTTCAGCTGCTTGCAAAGCTTGGAATCTGAAGACACAACTGCCTTGATAGAAGCCTGTGAGGTAAGTTAACTAATATTGAAAGCTACTGCACATATTTATTTTAAAATTATTTTTTGGTTATTTATAATCATGCCATCTCTTTCAAGCAGGCTATCTAACCAAATTTCTACAAATGATATGCAAATTATATTTATTCATAACTAGGTTAAACTATGGCAGTGAGAATCAGACTGCAGATGCTACTTTTAGCATCACCCACAAACAGCCACTGAGCAGGGATTCCACATGCATCCAGGAGTCCACTTCTCAGTGGTGTACATAACTTGTTTCCTAAGAATTATAAAATTACAGGGGACAGCAGGGGTGACTTGGTTGGGAAGATCTTCCAACGTAGCTGTAAGAAGCTGACTCCTATCCCAAGCACCCATATAAAGTAGTTTGGCAGCAGTGCCTACCTGATCCCATTCTGGAATGACAGTTACAGAGATAGGCAAGTGTCTGGGACTCACTGGCTCATCAATTTAGTCCAATTGATGAATCAGGTAAAGTGAAAGAAAGTATGTCAACAAAATAATGTCAAGAGTGGTTGAGAGACATAGACTTTCACTTGCCTATATGGTATAGATTCTTTCTCTTCCTCCCTCTCTCTCTCTCTGTCCATCTCTGACTCTGTCTGTCTCTCTTGCACACACACACACACACACACACACACACACACACACACAGTAATTTTCAAGTAAAATTTTGGAGGACCTCAGTGAGTATATACTTAGGTCGTTGATCTACAGGAATTATTTAATTCAGAATTCAGGATCTGTGAAAATTATATTTTGTTTTCTGATTTTGATTAGGAAATCTGGGCATTTCAGTGCCTAATTCTGAGTCACAAAATTAGGTGTTGGGATATTAAGGGATTGCATATAAAGGATGAGTTTTTCTGGCTCTTATACCCATGCACCTCTTATAGTCTATGACTGTGAATCTTGATCCATGAATCATGTAGTCCTCAGCTGACTTCCAATCTCTTTCTTCCCCAGTTTCTTTATTAAGTGTCTCTAATAAGGAACCTAAGTATATTTTTAAAGGAGTATCCTGTAGACCATTTCCCTCCAATAATAGCCTCCATTTTTCTACCCAATATAAATACAACAAAAACCTTTACACAATCCATTTGTTGTGAAAATCAAATATTCATTCTTTGGATTTCTTTTTCTTTTATAGTCTCCTGCCTTTCCATCAGCAAACCTCATTGATTCCTTCCAGTCTCAGATACACAGGGAATCTCCTTTACTTCTGTTTTCCCAATGCTTCATTCTTCATAAATCTTAGCTGCTTCTTTTTTCTCATTTCTTCTTATTTCTCTGGAATGAGCAGTTTAAAATTTTTGTAAATATTCTGTCTGACATGCTTAATCCCTTGGTAGACAGAATATATAACTCAGACTTGCCTATAGCTCTCTATGTAGTCAAAAATGACCTTGGACTTTTGGTCCTGTTGTCTTCACTTCCTGAGGAATATTGAGGTAGAAGCTCTGTACCAAGATGACTGCTTTATTTGGAGCCAAGGATCACACCTAGGTTGTTTGTGCATATTATGAAGTCATTTATCAATTGAGCTACATCCCCAAACCATTAAATCACTTTTAGATTTTATTGATAATTCTGTGTCCACGGGATGACTCCTAAACACAAGTATAAATAAACACTATACGAAAACAAATCGACTCAACAGGAATGTTTGCCTGCTTTTTCAAACATAGAGCTATTATGTAAGTAACACAGAGACAGTACTCCAGAACAAGGAAGTATAGGCAGTGTAAGACACAAGGTACAAGTTTTGTGAGGGACACGGTGAAGAGGTCAACGGGGCCATAGGATTTCTGGGAGATGTTGAATTCAGGATAGTTCAAGAATGGTTTTTACTAAATCAGTGAGCTTGTTCATGTGCACTTTTGTGCCTGAAGTGCAGTTTGGTATGAGTCAGTTAAGCATAAAAAAGAAACCCAAGACAGTGCTTTGAGATGCACTTAAATCAATAAACCTGGAGAGTAGGAGATTTGTGTGTTTCATGGGTCATGTTGGCTAGGAGTTAATGATCTGAGAAATCAGAGTGGGCTCTCAGGGATTAATTACTTGACTCCTCATTAACCCAAGAACAACACAGAAAGACATATTTATGTTCCACACAAGATGATACAAAATTCTTTCTTTATTAAATATACAATATTTACAGGTAAGTCTTCTGTACAGCAAAAAACATAGAAAACGAAGAAATCTAAGGCTAACTTTAAATTTCTCCATACAGTGTATTAAGACATGTTACATGGCATACAAAATAGCCTTGGGATGAGGAAACATCACATGGGACTGGTGATTCTTCTACATGACCAAAATCTATAATATCCAAAGAAACAAGGAGTCTCCAGCTAATTCCCAAGGATATGGTCTGCTTTACCTCTGTTGTGCTTTTGTCAAAGAAAGCCTGTATATACCATTCATGTATATTAACAAAGTATAAAAGAACCTCTCCCAATCATATACACTTATGTATATATGAATGATATGCATAAGTGTATATGATTGGGAGGTTCTTTTATACTTTGTTAATTATTTGCTAAAAGCAATCTCCCTAGCCTCTCGTTTTTTCAAAGCAGGTGCCAGAAAACTTTAATTTCTCAATTGGAATGAACATGGTAATTTTCTTAGGGATTTAGGAATTTCGTGAACGCTTGCCTATTTTATAAGATATAATTAGAATGTGTCATGTGTCTTCATTTCCCTATGTTCTATCTTCCTGCCATAGGCTAGTGGGCTGTGGGAAGTGTCTATCTAAGACAACGTAGGCTATTGGGAAGCCTGTCTGTTGACAAGTTCAAGAGAAAGTTATTGATTTTTATCCTCACCAAATATGAAGTTCTTCTCATGATATAAATACAATACTTTAAGCAAGGTATAGTTATTTATTGTTTTTTGAAAGAGTATTTAAGGCAGGACAAGGCTACACTGTTTGCTACTGCCATTCAAAGAGAAGAGATTAACCTACTTCATGTATGTCCTTTGTGATATGGCTGACTATAATGTGAAAGTAGAACAAGTCAGAGGTCCATTCATATTATCCTGTAAGGTTGCAATGAAAATGGCTCCTCCTGGGGAGGCCATTCAAGGAGGCTTCAGGGTGACAGAAGGCCTGTTCCGCACACCCAGTGCCTTTTTCATTTCCTCTGAGATTTACTGCTGGGATCTGAAGCATGGCATAGTATAATGCTAATGAAAATACGAGCAGGCTTTAATCACTGGCTCATATCACCTTTTTCATAACTTGGTATTAGCCTTTTAATTTTAACCTGCTACTCAATGCAAGGTTCACTTGTGTGCTGAATGGCAGAAAGGGAACAGGGTTCACAGTGTGTCCGGTGGTGGCTTTCCAAAGTACACACTGCAGGTGATAAAAACCTCTGTACCTTTCTATCATGATCCCGTGCCTATAGATGGCATGACCAAGGAAAGGGAAAGAAAGATCACTAGACTGACTCCAATGTTTCAGGATTTCTATCCATGGAGTATCTGATTATGGGCAGTGGACCTGAGGATCATGACAATACTTTATTTTGCTTAAAGTGGCCACCTGGGTGGTCACACTGACCAGATGAAATCACTGTGGTGATAATTCAAAAGCAGTCCAGGACTATATTAGTGAAACATACAACTTAAAATTCACTGGGATAGGGTGAAAATGCCATGTAACGATGAGTAAACCATTTTTCGTGCAACAGCTGTAATACTGCCTCTTCTCTAAGTGTTGAGACTCCTGAGTTAGGAGCCAAGAGAGTGTGGAGAGAAACTACCCTTACTTCATGGTGGAAGATTTGACCCTTTTAACCTCCAGCAGCCACTGCTTGCTCCATGAATTCCCTCTTCCTCCTTGACAGGCTCCCATCAAGTCTGCTTTAACACAAAAACCCACTGTTCCTTGAGCCTCTTGTGTCACCTTAACCACTTTATGGACAATAAACATTACACACCACAAAGGACTAGCTTACAAAGTACACTGTCTTTACATCATGTGCTTCTTATTCTTCCTCAGAATACCTTAATACATAATAATACCATGGAAATCATTTAAAAATAAGAAAATAGTCACTAGGAACTTCTATGAGGCATTTAAACAGTTTCCAAGATAAAATGGTGACAAATCTCTGGTTACAAAGTAGGTATGGATATAATTTCCTGGATAACATTTGAGGAACAGCTCTATTCCTTTTCACTTTTGTGTGTGTGTGGGGGGGGGAACACACATGTGCCTGTGTACGTGTGTGTTGCAGCTCCTCTCTTTTTAGGTTAATCAACTATTTAGAATTAGTGAACAAGAGCTGAGAATGAGGAACAACTAACATTTTCAAAACAAATGATCTGAGGATGACTGCAAGCAAGGCCTAAAGAGAAGTTAAGAAAGCCCCCAAACCTGGTACAGAAGTGTTTCAGTGTTTGAAAGTGTGAGTCTTTCAAATAAAACAGTTCCAGTCTGCATGAAAGACATAAAACAGTACGCAGGCATCCTTCAAGAACTCAAGCATGTTTGCGCTTGTCCGTACCACCCTTCCATTAACCTCCTTTGCCACTTACAGGTACAACATTGCTTGTTTATTTATTTAGTTGAAACTTGACCTGTGGGTCAGTTGAGGACAAAGCAAAGCCAAACAATGGCTTCAGAAAGTAATGAGTAGCAGGATTATATAGGTTCCTCAAGAGACTCTTGCCAGACTGCTGTTGCTAAAAGGTTGCTAGATTATAGCTCTATGGAATTCAAGAGAACTGAAATAGACGAAACAAGCAAGAGTTCCACAGGCTTGGTGCCCCAGTCCATGAATTCTATGGGGATACTATAAATGCAACTAGCTAATGTTAATGTGTGTCTTCTAATTGAGGTGACATTATATGGAGAGATTACATGCATGACCTTCAAGGTTGGAAACATACAGATACAGAAGTATGATCTTGATTAGGGGTATAACACATCAATAAATTATTCGCTCAATAGGTGACTTCTAGTTCTCAGAGGTTTACCTAAATATAGTCAAATGCTTCTTTAGGGCAGAATGGGGAGAATTAAAAATGTCAGAATACCAACCAGTTAAGGGGGATCTAGAAGAGCCATGATCATCAATGAATGTCCACCAAAAAAATGAAATCAGAAGGGGGGTGGAATTAAAGACTTCTATTTTATGTCTCCAGTATTTCCACGGATCTGCCATATGCATACAGCCTACATTTGGAAAGCTTTAACTGGAACTAACATGTGAGCATAGAGAATTTAACACTTTTCGAATATATCTGATTTAGTCAGAAATGGAAGTCCACACCTTGGCGGAGTTAAGTGGTTCTCTGTGAGTTTGAGGCCAGCCTGGTTTATAATAGAGAGTCCTAGACATGCCAGGGCTACCTAATAAAAGCTGTTTAAGGAAAATATACAGGGGCCATTATTTTCTTTCTCTGTCCAAAAATTCCATTTACCAACTTCTATAGAAATTTATCTCTGTGACCCAATACCTTAAGGAAGATAAACAAAGCAGTCATTTCTGGAATAATTAATAAATATGACACAAAATTAAAAGAATTGTCCAAAAATATATTTGCTTTTAGAACCCTCTGGAACGTGGTTTGCACATGAATTGTGCCTAGTACTAGTTCTCTGCCACCTGCTGTTGTGTGGACATCTCCGTTGTTGTAAGATATGCTGTTTTATTTGCATATCCAACAGAACACTAGAGTCATGGACAGTTCACATATGTCTTATGTCTGAGTACAGGAAAAAGAACTGCATACTCATTTAGTTGTGGTGTTGCTTCTGCTTTGATGTGGTAGTCACGATTCTGTCAAAGGCTGATAATTAAGATAAAGCCACATCTTATTACTAAAGTGAATAAAATAATATATCAGCTCCAGGATTCTTTAGATGAACACAAGCTGATCTATTTATGAATAGAAATCCAGAAAATGACAAATATCAATTTTCCTAACCTAATTCTTGGAGAAACCACAGCTATTGCTAAAATTTCTTTAGGAGAAATAAACATACAGCTGCTTTCATTGATAGATTTTTTCATGGGATAATATCAGTACTATCCCTTGGGATGGAATATTACATAGATGTTTTTGGTCTTACTGTAAAGGAATCATATTCCACAAGTTCTTTTTTAAACAGCAGGCATCAATGACTGAGCATTATGTAATAGGGGCATCATAAAACCTATATACCATAGGGAGAAGTGGTGGCTAAAGGAGGATTAAAACACACTGACTCTTGTTTTAGGCTGTAATTGTTTGAAGGTGAAAAACACAGCTGAATAACTGTACAAACCAAACAGGCCTTGCCACCATCCCTGAATTGTGCTCTTGCTTCTGGCTTTGATGTGCATTCAGGGGGAGAAAACAAATTTCTAGATTTTTCACCCGGTGTGTGTTGGGGGCTAAACTCTGACTTAGCCCTGAGAATACTTAAATATACCATCTTGGCGTGCATCTACCATTTGGTCTCCATGCCCAGGGTCCTGGCATGCACAGCCTGTAGATACAGGGGTGAAGTCAGTAGAGTGTGTGCTTTGCAGAGGGCAGAGACTAGCTTCACAATTTCCCTGCAGGATTATCTCTAAGAACATACTTGTGGTGAGGGAACCATACACATAGATTTGGCTTGCACTTCCACATCTAGCAAATCACATCGTGCCAGTAAAACGTGGTGCTTGGTTCTGAGGACTCCAAAAAGAAAGTGTTTCAGTGTGGCTACTCTCTCTTACCTGTTGTTTCACTACCAGAGGTGCTTAGGGCTAAACTTCAGCATGACTTTTATTTCTTGTGGCAAAGAAGCAAAAGGGTGACTTATACAACCTTTTATAGAGACAGAAAATTAAAAATTCGAAAGAAGAAATTGGAAAACAGAGAATGAAGGGCATCGGGAAAGAGACTTTCAATATCTTTCATTTTATTAGATGATCATTTGTCATATTAAAGATAGAAAATTAAAAAGGGCATCTTTGTTAAAATTGCTTTAAAATAAATTTTAAAGTAGCAAAATGATAAAGATATCCTAATAGAGGAAGAGTGTGTATAAGAATCATAGAAAATTTTAAGGAAAGAACATATATTTAGGACAATATCTCCGAGCTGTGGACTGTGATGCCACATCCAATCCTTACCTCTGTAGTTCTGCAGTGAGAAAAGCTACAGATTGAAACCTGGATGAAGCCACTGATGGCTTCACTGAGAGCCTTCTGTTCAGGGCACTGCTGAAGAGTCAGAGATAGGACACTCACTAAGAAGATGGATGACCGACTGACTGTCAAGGCACCTGCTTTACAAATCAGGTCTGCCCTTCAAAGAGAATTGGTCAGTACCGTATCCATCAAGGATCTTGCTTCTAGCATTTCCTAAGTCCTAAAGTGTTTGGGTGATTGTTTTTATTTCAAGGTGGTACGAGGGCAGAGTTAAAAAGCGATCAGGATGACTCACCATGAACAAAATCAAGATGCCTTTTGAATCAACTATGTGTTCTGCTACCAAAAGAACCCGAAGCCTGAGGTGCATGAGACTACCTTATTTAGTCAAGCAAGGCCAGTGCATGGGCACCTTTGTGTACGTGAGTACAGATTTGGAAATGAGATGTGCTTCGTAGGTGAAGGGCTTTCCCCAAACCCTTGATCTAGAGGATTCCACACTGTCCCACACGATAGCCAGGCCCTTGCCTCCTAGGAAACAGCTCAGATGTCAGTGAACTCATAACATGTGTTCTAGATGGTGTACCCTGCTTCTCTGCACATGCTTCCTTTACTGGATCTTTCTGGGTGGGTGGTTGTGGAGAAGTCTGCTCAATAGTTCTCATTTTTTTCTGCACCTCTTTTCTGTATTTTTAAAAAGTTTTCCTCCAACCTGAGTTAAGAGGACCTTAACATTGTTTTTATGGAACCATTTTAGATTTTTATTTGAATTCCATTTAGGTTTAAACAATACACACGTGTATAATTTTTCTTCAATATAGCAATTTTAGTAATACCCTATATAACAAGTTCTAGTAAAGTGGAGAAGGCAGTTGTTACATTTCAGGAGCAGCTATTTCCTCACAACTTTCATGAAACGCCCCTGGTTTCAGGCTACTGCATCCATGCCTCAAAGAGCAGCAAGAGAGGCCCAAAGTAGTTCTCACTACTCTGCCATTCTCTATTGGAAAGAACTGGGACTTTAGGGGAAGAAAGATGAACAGTACTGGGGGATACTCATGATGCCCACACTAAATTAACACAGATGTGTCTGGCTGCTTGTAAAATGCCATCAAAACAAACAGGCCAGAAGGGCCTTCTGCCCCAGGCACCCCATGGGTGTTCTCATAGCCTAGGTCCTCCAAGTACAGTGTCTGTTCTCAAGGGTGCTATGAAAGTCTTCCACCTCAGGCAGACTCTCTCCCCTCAGCTCTCAAGGGAAGCATGCTCCCATGGAATCAGATTTTTTCAGTTATTTAATTCTGAACTGGAGAAGGTTACAGGCAGCACACATGATTGTTGCCTTGTCAAGGATCTCACACTCGCTTCACTCATTGCTCTTTAATCAGTGTCTTGGGAAAGAATGTCCTGGATAGTTTACAAATACCTGCTTCAGCAACAAAACAAAACAAAGCAAATGAAATAAAAGAATTAAAAAATGTCTTTAAGCCTGGCCAGATTATGTCTGCCTTAGAAGAATTTCTGTGTGGCATAATATCTCCCAAACTTCTGACCACACTCAAGGAACCTAAAAGAACAAACATTGCTTTCTCTGGGTTGATTACTTTCCCTTGTACGCTACTGCTCTACCAGCATCCCTGATAGACATTTTACTTAAACGATGATCTGATTCTGTCTTTCTATGTCACACACACACACACACACACACACACACACACACACACACACACACACACTTCTCTTCTTTCAAGCCATGATACCTACCAGTATGGTATGGGGCAGGGTGCCAGGGATAATTGTGAAACGCCAATGCCACAGAGCTCGTCTAACGGAAGATATCAAGACCAAGTGCCTGAGAAACTGACTTTTAAAAACTCAACTACAAACATCAAATGTACATAGGTGCACACGTGTCTCTTGTTTACAATAGTGAAGTCTGTGTCTCCAGTGGTCACTTTCACAATGATGCACATTTCAGTGAACTACAGTAGCCACAGCTACCTGACCTCCTGAGCTGGATGAAGGAGATCAATGCTTTTGGTGGATGCAGGTGTGTTCCAGAATATTAAGGTTGAAAGAGAGAAAGGAAATACCTAAATTAAAAGATAGGAAAGAGAAGAGAAAAGGACAGGAAAAACCCTACAAAATAAAAGAGGAGTAGGTAACCCTGTGTCATCTCAGATGAAGTATTCCCGTTTGCACTCGCTGGCTGTGTTTTGCAAGTCAATGTCATTTCTAAAGGAATTGTCCAAGGTCTCTGGGTATTCCTTCTCCTTCATCTGATTGGTACGGTGTGACTGCTTATGCTGATATAGAAAGCGGGTCATGATGCCGATGACACAAAAGGTGATAAATGTCACCACTGCTATGATACCTGCAAAGAAAAGAAGGGGAAAGAGAAAAAAAAAGATGTCACTGAGGAAATCCAGGCTAGACAAGCACATACATTGGAGGGAAAAAATCATAAACAAATAAAATACACAAACAAATATCTACTCTTTACCCAGAGATAAAGCCCTGCTCAGAATCCCTTGACTTTCAGTTCCAACAAATGTTTCTACAAGTAGAGTAATGAGGGAGAAAGGCTGTTTCTCCTAGAAGGTTGTGTTTATGACCTAATAATGCACATGGAGTTGGAAGAGCAAAGGATTTGTGTGGTTTCTCTGTTGTTTTATTTTTGTTAATAGGGATCAAACTCCGATTTTAGAGATTTTAAGTACACCAAAATTTGCCAAGAATTACTTGGACTAACTACCACTACCCCCCTCTCTCTGTTAGAATGTAAGGGTGTGAGACTATGTGTCTGTCTGTGTGCCTGTGCATCTGTGTGCCTGTGTGAGTAAGTGTGTGTAGGTGCTTGGCTGCCATAGCACTTGTGCGGGTGTCAAAGAGCAACTTGAGAGTCTGTTCTTGCCTTCTACTTTCTTTTAATGTAAGATTTCTCTTGCTGTCTCTGACATTTCTCAGTCCCGGGTTACATGGTGGGCCCTTATTTCAAAAGCAACAAACAGCATGCATGTGAAATTAATAATTAATAGAAGCAAAATACTTAGGTTTTGGTTATCAAAAATAATTTAATTTCTGACAAAGTATACACATTTGAATGTTTCATATTTTCTAATTATTTGTTGGTCATCATTCATTACTGTTTATCTGACTAGATACCAAAAACTTAAATATACACACCCATCTTCCACCAAATTTTTAAAATTTGTGACCATAACTAAGATCATTTACATTTGCTCATTGGGTAACATGTTTTACAACTATTTTAGAAAAAGGCAAAGTAAAATACCAAAGTTGATAGTCTAATCTGGGTGGCAATGAATGAATCTGAAGCATGAACTGAAGTTTTACAATGTGGCTGAGGTTGCTTCTTTTCTACTCCTGGGTTGAAGGGGTTATTGCAGGCTGGAAGCTGGGCAAGCTTCCCAGGATCTCCTGTGGGGCTGTGATAATCTTCCCATTCATAGGGACTCAATGGGGCTTGCCAACGAGTGGGGGAAGACCAGAACCCATGGTCTTTCCTCATCAAATGAAAAGTTACAGGAATAGAGAGAGTTATAAAAATTTCCGTGACATTTACTGATTTCAAAGAAAAATCAAGTTCAATTCTCTTCCCTGGAGAAGGCATTCAGCTCACATTTTAAGTACTTCCCTAAGGAATGTCCTTAACTGTCCCCCTGCTCTGGGATGCTACTCTGGCGGAGTTCTTCTGGTCACATTCATCTTTGGAACCAGCTTCTATTCTGTTATTGCTGTCTGCTCGCCTATCTCTTTCCTAGCCAGTCTGCTCATTCTAGGAAGACAATAATTGTATCTCCCATCCTGCATCTCTATGTTTAGTACAGGTCTGACCCAGAACTGGAGCTAATTAAATAGATGTGAAATGAACGACTCCTGAAGACTTTTAAAGAACTCCATCTGGTGTGGATTCATTCATCCCAGCTGCCAGAAGGCAGGGTTGAGACACCTGCTATGGTTATAAGTCACCAATGGAAATGGATTTCCATATCTCAGGCATCTTACATTAAGCAAAACGTGGGAGACATTCTGTGTTGCAAGATCCAGATGGGAACATCAAACTCCTGTAGGCATTAGAGGGGCTGTGACAGAATAAAGAGTAGGGTAGGGTGAGACCAACACACAGTTTAAAAACTATAAAGCAAGGGAAGGTGGTAGGAGAAGCTATAAGCAGAGCAAGCAAACTCTACATCCATTGCCAGATGGACTGCAGGATTTGGAACTTCAGTCATATGGGCTTCACCCTACTCATTAGATCCAACCCAAATCACTCTGTAAAGGAAAACCGAAAACAACGACTGCTCTGTTCATCTGTCTGCCCCACGAGACTTCTTTCCATATGTAATTTTATTGGTCTATTTTGTTTGTGCTTTAGAAGTGACAACGGGATGCAATGAACAAGATGCAGACTGCCTATCTGTAAGTAAATGCCCCAGCTGTTGGCTCAAAGTTCAGCTGCCTGCTGAATTTGAGGCAGAATGAAGCCACAGAGCTGCTGGCCTTGGAGGAGAGCCTGCTGTTAATCTTGAACCATGAAAGAAAAGGCTAAGGGATGGAAGACAATGCCTGATTTGGTGTGCTAAATGATCATGGGTAAGGAAGGCTTCAGATAATTTTCTGCAGACCACAGAACCAGAGATATTTTTCCTGCTCTTATTGATGAAGACAGGTTACCTCCAATGACTGCTGAATCACTTCGGACGGCATTTGTGAGTGGTTCACGCTCATCTGTCTTTCCAAAGGGATCTAGACGGAAGAAAAGACCAAAGCTTAAACTTTACTCTTCCCTCAACCACAGGGAGAACATATTCAGTGGACAACCGTGCAGTGTAACAAGATTCCTATTGTGAGATATGAACTGGCATTTTGAAGGTAACTGAAATAAATATCATTTAAAATGATGAGCGACTTCAATCCCAGAGGCCACATTAAAAGCTGTATTTTGGGGCTCCAGTCTGTAATCCCAGCGAGTGAGCAGCTGGTCCCATGTGCAGATCAGGTATAGATACAACAAGGAAACCTGTGCCTCTGAAACAAGGTGAAAGAGAATCCCAACTCCCCAAACCATGCCCTCTCACCTCCACATGCTTCCTAACATATATACACACACTAAATATAAAAGATGAATAAAATATACTGCTTGCAACCCATATTTCATGTCGTCATTAGCTTCTAAGTAAGAGTTGAGAGAGCCTTGGGCCAGTGAGGGTGGTGCCCGGCCCGTGCACCTTCTCTCATCGACTCAACCTTCTCCACTTTGCTGGAGAATTCCTAGGAATGGCAGCTGACTTTTAATTCAAACACACATTCCCTTATGCCCCAGTGGACTCCTTAACTGTGTGAAGTCCTCAGTCAACTGACAAGGACGACCAGAAGCAGTGGAAGAATTAGCATCTCAGAGCAGCCCTCAGCAGAAGAGCAACTGTCCAGGGTATACTCTTAACCTCTGAGCCATTGCTGTCGCCCAATTTATTTTTCTTGACTTTCAGTTGCTATGTAGTAGAAGGTGACCATGAACTTGCCATGTAATAGAGGATGGGAGATGAGGAGACGAAAAAAAAGAGAGATAGAAAGAGATAGGAAGACATGAAGTAAGGGAGGCAGGGAGAGAGAAAGGAAGGGATGAAGGGAGGAAAAGAACAGAGAAAGAGAGAGCTAGGGACAGAAGAAGAGAACGAGGAAGAGAATAGGTGAAGGACCCTCACAGTCCTGGGCCTGGTAACATGGCTCTGTTGGGCTTTGCCCTTCCCCCTTCACTCTTGTTATATTTGTATCCCTAAAGCTACCCACCAAGGTCTAATACTTTATTTAGACATTTTCTAATGCCAGACTCATTCCTGAGAATGACTACCAAAGTTCAGAAATTGAAAGCCCCCTTTGTTTCAGCTAATAATATAGCCAGTAAAAATATACCACTGCATCATAACCCTTTCTAACACGGACCTCCCCATTTTCTCTCTTAAAAGTTACACCAACAAGATCATGTACTTCTGTTTTTCTGCCTGAGTCAGAAAGCCACCTCTTTTTCTTCACCACTTAATAAAGGGGAAAGCAGGTGTTTAGATGTTGTTTGTGCCTAATCCAGGATCTGGGAGAGAGGAGAGAGTCCCTAGACTTGCAGGTCTCTCTTCAACAGGGAAGGAGATAGAGAGAGGTAGAGATAAGGAGATAGGAACATGTAAGAAGGGAGTCTGCATTCTAGGGAGTAAATATTGGATGGGACAATGGGAGGGAAGAGCTATGATGAAGGGGATAGTGGTGAGACTGAGAGAATGGTAGGGAGAAAGGTAGTTAGGCAGAGAGAAGCAGGAAGGTATGGATAGAGAGGGTTGGGGAGGGAGAGAGGGAAGGAGAGGGAAGGAGAAATATTTAGCTATTCTACCTCCTATGTCCTTACAACCTCCTAACTCTGACATATATCTATGTCAAGCTTCCTTCCTGGAATTCATCCTGGTTCTTCATGAATGCTCAAATTTTAACACTGCACAGTTGATTTTTCCTTTTTCTGCTCAGATCCTACTGGTTCCAACATTATTTAGTACATGCACTGTTTTTAACGTTATAAATAACAGAGTTATTTATAACTATGTTAACCAAGATTTCTCCATTTCTAACATGTTTTGATGTTGCTAGGTTAATATATATTGATTTACTTCATTAATTCTAATTCTCTAGTGTTTACTAATGCTACAGAGAAAACATCTCAGATTGGCTAAGATAATATTTTCAGTAGTATGTTTGGTAATCAGGTTCTGCAATGTAACCCTTATCTCAGTGATGACTCATTTCAAGAGTGCCTTCTTTTCATAACTGATCAACATTGAATATTATATTTTAAATCAATCTTAGCTTTAATTCTCCCTCCTTGAAAAATAAATCCTTAGCCTAAATGCAGAAATGCATCCATGTATGTGTTTCCATCCATCCTTAACCTGCCATCTACCATCTATCTACCTGCCATTTATGTCTCCATTTCTTTATCTCTAACATTTGTCTGTCAATAATTTAATGCTATATGGTATATATTTGCTTATCTACACTGTTTAAGGACTCCCATTTTTAAGTATAATTCTAGACCTTGTGTGATGAGTAAGCAAAGGTGAATTTTCACCCAGTACTAGGTCTCACCAGAAATATGTAACAATACTTAAGACATTTTCTCTGAGAATGGTCTTCTGCCATTTGAGAATGTCAAAGAACAATTTGAATCAGGACAGTGTTGTTCCTTTTACTATATATAATATCAGTCTATAGCTGAATACTGATATATATCAGAGTTTTTCAGGAAACTAATAATTTAACACCTTTCTCTGTAGACCTTGCTGTTCAGGGTGTAGATATGATTGTCAGGTGTGAAACACTTTTCTGGGAGTGATCCATTCTCCCTTCTTACAACTCGGAATGTTCTAAAGGGAAGTTCCTTAAGGCTCAGAGAATAAACAAGTCAGTAACTCCACTAACTGAGCAGATGTTTTAGGGCCCTCCTTCCCCAAGCTTATATAAGCAGAAAGGATGGATAAGAGATACTCTCATATAAGTCAAGCTTCCTGAAAAGGACAGAGATTAGCAAGACTGCCTGCAAGAGATACTCTCTGAGCTGTTGAGCTGCCCATAAATTTTGCAGTGAGCTTCAGAGTTTCAGTCATGTAAGCCATCGCCTATGCCAGGGTTGGCTTTGAAGCTTTCTTGAATCATTTCTATTGCAATGAGTGATCCATCATCCACAGTCCTGGAAATGACCCCAGGGAAACTCACTGGTTCTTCATATTGGAATTTGGGGGTAACCTAACTCTTGTCTATCACCAGTTCTCTGAATTGAGTAAATATTTTTTTTTACATCTCCTCAGTAATATTGTCACACAAGCATGCCTTACACACACACAAAACAATCTCACATGGTCCCGATGCTCCCAGTTTATTTAGGAGCTATTGTCTTTTACTATTTCCCATGTAGATTAGATACATGTATATCTCTCTTTGGGTCCTTGTTGTTGTCTCGGTTTTCTGGGATTGTGATTTGTAGGCTGGTTTTCTTTGCTTTATGTTTAAAAACCACTTATGAGTAGGTACATATGATAATTGTCTTTCTGGGTCTGGGTTAACTTATTCAATATGATGTTCAATCCATCAATTTGCCTGCAAATTTCAAGAAGCCATTATTTTTTTCTGTTATGTAGTACTCCATTGTGTACATGCACCACATTTTCCTTATCCATTCTTTGGTTGAGGGACATTTAGGTTGTATCCAGGTTCGGGCTATAACAAACAATGCTGCTTTGAATATAGCACGTGCCCTTGTGGTATGCTCAAGCATGCTTTCGGTATATACCAAAAACTGCTATTGCTGGGTCTTGAGCAAGGTTGTTTCCTAATTTTCTGAGAAATTGGCATACTGGTATCCAAAGGGGCTGTACCAGCTGCTGATGGATCTTCTTTCTAACATCCACCCTTTGCCTTTTGACCACAGCTTTCCTGAGAGTGATAAAAAAGCATTTTATTGCCAAAGCTTTGCCATCCCCAATGATTGAAGTGTTAGTGCTTTTCAAAGGGTCATACATTTCATGTGTCAATTTCCTATTGGCTATTTTTATGTCACTTTGGCATAATGTATATGTGAATTCTTTGCCTGATTTTAATAAGGTTTATTTATTCATTGGCTTTTGAATTAAATCAATTAATATGTCTTGAAAATTGAATACCAAGAGATACCGAGTCCACAAGTCTTTGATCACAGCCAACACATTTTACTTTTCATTTTGCTAATCATTTCATTTTCTGTGCAGAACCAGTTCTAGCTGGATGCCATTTTACTCACTCATTTATTTTTGCTTTCGCTATATGCATTTTAGTCATATCAATACAATATCATTTTCAAGACTAATATCAAAGATATTTTTCTATAGGTATTTCTGAAAGTTTGAATGTTTCAAGCCTTATAAACCATTAATGAGTCCCATGTCAAGTATTTTTTATAGATTAAGACAAAGTTTCAATTACATGATTTTCTTTTAGTTAGCTAACCCCAAGGCACTTATAAAGCACTTGCCTTTCTCCCAGTACATGCCAAACTTGAGCTGACCACACATGCCCATGTTTAGTTCTTGGTTCTCTAATCTACTGTTTTTATCTTTATATATGTATCTATGGCAGTATTATATAATTGATTATCATGCTTTTCCAATATAATGTAAAATTGGGGAGTGATGCCTACAGATTTCTATAAACTATGATCATTTTAGTATTGTTCACAATAGTCAAAATGTGGAAGTAGCTTAAGTATCAATAGATGAGTATAAAAAGAATTTGTACATCAACACTCATAGCCATACCGTCATAGATATATAAACACACATACACATACATCACATGCACACAGAAATATACACTAGAATTTTGCTCAGTCATAATAGTTGATTTCTTCATTAAAAAAGAATGTGGATGGAAACAATATCAGATCAGTGAAAGTCACCCATAATAAAGAAAAGGAATGTAAATTTCACTAATATTCAGAATCTAAAAAAAGAAAAACAAAATTGGTTGTAGAACATAATGATACTTGACAGTAGCTTGGGCTTCGTTGGTTAAAGAATACCAATTTTATCATAAATAAGCAAAATCATAAAATGTACAAATATGCTTTTATGATCAAGTGTGCTCATCAGACACATAAACACACACAGTGTAACTATATAAAATGATGTATGTACAGAATATGCATTTGTATATTTATTTATATATGTATGCATTTGTTTATATGTGTGAATGATACACATGTATAGGCAGGTATGTTATCCAGTCAGGGCCAATGCAGAGGCAAGAGATTTATTTCCGATGTTTTCTTCAGTTATTTTTATCGGCACTTTCTGAGGCTACATCTTTGACTGGCTCTGGAGGTAAATAATTCTGAGAGGTCGACTGGTCAGGAAGCCCCAAGTATGTCTTGTCTTCGCTCCAGCACTGGGGTCCAAGGGCTCACTGCTATTCTCAGCTTCTTATCTGGCTGCTGGGGATTTAACTTGGCTGCTCATGATTGTACAGCAAGCATTTTAGCATTTGAGCCTTCTCCCTAGCGCCTTCCTGCTAATTTAATAAAGGAATCATCATATAATACAAACAAACTATCATATTTTACACGTTTTGTGCCTATAATTGTATTACTTCTTCCTTAAAAAGAACTAGAGAATAATACTATAGTTACTATTATCTTATTCCCCATTATGATGCCTTCACGCCCCTTAAATACTTTAGTTCTCTTTCCACTAAAACAATAGTGATGCAATAATGCACATGCATATTATGAATATGTGTATTACATGTACTACAAGATGCTACACATTAATTAAAACTGCTCATTGCCTTAAACTAGAATTATGTTAAATATGTGTAGGTAATTTTAATTGTTAATTTGTTAACTATTAATTTTTAATAGGCTAAATGCACAATATTATTTATTGCTAAATTTCATACTTAAAGTATATTACTAAATATATTACCAATTAGATTAATTAGTATTCTAATATTCACACTATTTTTTGTTTATTTCTATCCACTACTGTTTTTTGTTAAAAGTCAATTTAATAGAATCTAGAATCACCTGAGAGACAGGCTGCTGGGTATGTTTGCGTGATTATCTTGATTTCTTAACTGAGGTGAGAAGAGCTAACCACTGTGCTTGGCACCACTCCCTGGATGGGATCCTCAACTGTATAGATGGAGAATGATAAGAATACTAGCATGTTTGTAACATGCTCTGCTTCCAGATTATATGTGTGACATGACCAGCTACTTAAAGCTCCTGTTGTCTTGATTCTTTGTTATGAAGAACTGGATGCTTGTACTGTGAAGCAGAATAAACCTTTTCTCCATTAGCTTTTTCCATCAGAGTATATTGTAAATACAGATATGACCTGTGAGAAGCCAGTTACAATTTGTAACCACCTTTAATAATGAAAGGTAATGAGCTGAGTGCTGTTGACCAGCTGTTTAACTCTATAAGGCAGCAGAAGAGTGATAGAAACTCAAGAAAGCAACCTCTCGGAAGTACCTGATGAAGAATGCACAGTGGTCACTGCATTCATATCAGAGTCCAACATGGAGCCACAGTTGGATTCTGTCAAGGTCCCTTGGACAGTCACAGGTGCAATGTTGGCATGACGGAGGGCTGCCTTCAAAGGCGCTATGTGGTTGTATTGGACTGAAGAAAGGCATCCAACAAAACCCAAGGTGTTTGCTCGAGCAACTTCCGGATCCAAGCCAAGTGTCTCTGCAATAAAGAGAACCACAGATCTTAGTTTTTCAAATAATCTGTGTTTTCCTTGTCCATTAGCTAAAATGACTGAAAATCCATTGTTACTCTCCAAATAGAGCTATATATACCCGTCTTCCTCATCTCAGCAGCACATTCACTGTAGGCACTAACTGAAACAAATGAAACTTTCTTATTATATTCTCTGAATAAGGAAACTATACACACCTCTCTTCCTTGTTTCAACTGCGTATTTACTGCAAGCATTAACTGAGATGACTGAAACTTTCTTGCTAGTCTCTGAATAAGGAAGCTATACATACCCCTCTTCCTCGTCTCAACTGCACATTTACTGCATGCATTACCACACGACTCAGCTATCACATAGAAAAGAGCTACGACTATCTCCGCTTTGATACAAAATTGTTTAAAGTTTGAAATTTTTAATTCATGTATTTTTTGAACTGTGAAAAAGGGTAACATAGTTTTATTATACTCTAATAAAACACTAGATATCTGAAAGAATTTGTATCTCGGTCCTCATCACTATTTATCTATGGATGCAGGTGATTAACGCAAGCAAATCACAATGCTTATTACAACATTTGATTCACAATTGTCACACAGGAAAATGATAAGAAGGGAACAAAGGGTTTGGAAATAAAAATGTGTCTCCTAGAGATGTATCATACTTTTAGACTGAGAAAAGGTACATCTCTACCTGCATCAGTTCCTTTCATCATACTGATTGGGCACTAATTGGGGAGATGGCTTTTGCCTATGAACATATTCAAATTCCCAGGGCATTTTTAGTCTTTCTGAAAGATGAAGATGCAATCACTTGGGATTCACAGCAAGATCAAATGTCTCATTTTCTTCAAGACATCTCATTCCTTTTCTTAAAAGGGGTCATTTGAACAAATTGCTATGGTGCAATTACATAAAACTGCAAATCATAATGAACAGTATTTTTCTTAAGGTATAATACTTTCAACATAACTAGATGGCTCAACTGGTTATTTTATTATGATAAGCCTTTCAGTTTCAGGAAGAAGGGCAGGGATTTTCTTATCTACCAGCACACATTATAATTTTATTTTGATTCATAAATGGTCAAATAGTGTCTTCTTTGAACTCTAAGAATGCAATATGCTGACAGCATTAAGAAAATATGTCAGGACAGTGTGGTAGAAAATGAGACGTTAATAGTTCTTAGTAATTCTTGTTCTCCTATATCACCCCTAATTATTTTCTTTAAAATATTTATTATTCTTAGATATTTCTTTCTCTTTGTGTGTATGTGTGTGTGTGTGTATGCTTCTGCATTTGCACACATCATGTGTTTTTGTGTGAGTGCTTCTAGAGGAAAAATAGATTATCAGATTCCCTAAAACAAGGATACCTTTGTGAGTGCTGGGAACCAAACTAGCTTCCTCTGGAAGAGCAGCAAGTGCTCTTAACCATTGAGCCATCTCTTCGGCACCATTAATTTTTGTTCTCATCTTACTTTTTCTCTTCAATGGGAAAAAATCGCTTGTCACTTGTCTTTTCTTACATACAAAACCAGGAATGACACTTTACTTCAAGTGACTAGTATAACAAACTACTACAAATTTAAATAAATTGATTAAAACACAAATTCCTTATCTTTCAACTCTCTAAACTGGAGGCCTGACAGTGCTCACTGGGCTTAAAATCAAGGTATCTGTATGGCCAGATATCTTCTGGATCTTTTGGGGAAAATGACATTCCTCTCCCATAACCAGCTTCTATAGCCTTGATTCATACCTAGCTTCCTTTGACTTTCTTCATGATAAGCAATATTGTTGCATTTCTCTGAGTCTTTTTTTCATACTCATTTTAACTTATGATTCTCTTCTTTACCACTTTTTTTTCACTCTTAAATACCATTGTATCTATAATGGTTTCATCCAAATAATCCGAAAGAGTCTGGATTGAGGAGATGGCTCAGCCATTAAAGTGGTTGTCGAGTTAGATATGTAGAACACACAGTAGTTAGTCATTGATTGGTAGTTAGTGGAGGGTGGAGTTAGTCACTGAGCGGTAGTGCATGAAGGGCAGAATTATATCTCAGGAATAATAGAGAAGCAAAAGACTAGAGAAGGGAGGTGTAACCTGGAATGTCATTTTAGTATTGAAGGATTTCAAAGTAGTAGAAAGTGAAGTTTCACTGAACTATGCCTTCAGGGTCTAAGTCAGGCGTGCCTCTTCTCACGCTGTGAGCTCACTGGAAGGAAGCTTTTACTGATCCAAAGAGAATATCACCATACAGGTTGTCACAAATCAAAATTTTTGCAACAAAAATAGACATATAGAGAAATTGTGTGAAATGCTAGGAAGTGACATTCTTTCTTTAAGGAAAGATTGTGTAGAAGAAAACCTTATCTCTGGGAAGTGTTTATTCTAGACACATTAAGCCTGTAAATAATGAGAGGTTTCAGAAAAGGAATAAAAGAAACTTCTGTATAAAGTCAGAGGTTTTTTAAATAGGTTTCAATTGGTTAAAAATACTGTACAATGTTCCCACGTTCCATCTGAAAATACCACAATAGGAAAAGGGAACCAAGCTTGTGTGTTTCACATGTGTGTGCACATACACCAAAAATAGGAAACTAAAATTTTATAAAATAATAAAGAAAACATACTCCGTTTGATGGATGAGGGAACTATTTATTTGATTTTTACAAAAATAGAATGGTTTAAAAAAACATAAAGGACAATTTAAAATATTTTACATGTCATTGTATTATAAACTTGTACTAGCAATTAATAATTTTCTTCCTACAAATAAGTGAAGGAAGGAATAAGAAGGAAAATAAGGATGGAAATCTTCAATATTTATTACTCATTGAGTAGCCATAACAACACAACATTTATTTCCTTTTAAAAGATATTATTTTCATTTTTAATTCTGTATATATGTGTTTGTACATGCTCACAGATGCATTGTATATAGAAGCCAGAGAGGGCATCAGTTCTCAAAGAATTTAGTGAAATAATTTTACATAAAATACATAAAAGAGATCACAAAACTAAGAGAAACTCAATACTTTGGTCAAATATTACACAGTTTACTGAATTCTGTATTAAATATATTATACATTTTATAATCTCTTTATTTCAGTGCTTAGGTTACCATTGAACTAGATAAAGAAATAGGTAGGTGAGGTGTCCCAAGCCAGATAAGCAAAACCAAAGGCATGTTTCACTGACAAGAATGCAGTGCTATGCTCTGTTCCCGAGATTTCTTAATATATATGAATTCTAGTCAAATATAGAAAACCATGAAGTTTCTTTTCATAAAACATGTTATCACTTTGTAAAAACATGAAAATTTATGAAGAATAAAAACTAATTTCTAACTGCCTTACTAGGAACAGCTTGAGGTTGTCTCTCTAAACACACTTGAAGACACTAACAAATATCAGTGTCTCATTCCCTTTAGTTTTCTCCCCTGCCCCGAAGTGCTAACAGGGAAGTGACATGGAACACTGACATAGTGCAGGCAGGCCTGTGTGGACGTGAGCTGATGAAATTTGCTACAATACAGAAGACCTCTGTCTTTATTTCTAAGCTTTGGTTTTGCCCACCGTTAACCAACAGTCATTATGTCTGCCACAAAAAGAGTGGGAAAATAAAACAGTATCTGTAAATCTTAGCTAAGTGCTCAGAATGTGTTTTGATGACTGTTATTTTTGCTTACATGTTCTAATATACATTTATGTTGCCCACCTTCAATTTGGTCGGGAAAGTGGCTCTGTAATTATGTGTGCCTATGACACATGCTTGAGAACTTGTGTTTGAAGTCCCATAGCTTACAGAAACGAGCTAGGTTTCACAGACTTTGCCTCTATCACCTGAATTTTGGGGTTTACGTGAGGAGATTCTGGGAACCCCCTGTCCCCGTCAGGGTAGTGTAATTAAACACCTTTCATTTCAGTGAGAGACTGTCTCAAGGGTATGAGCTGGAGAGGTGTAATGGATAGTATTTGATATCCTGCTCTAGCCTCCACATGCCTGTTCAAGTATACATATACACACACACTATACATGTGTGTGTGTGTATGTGTGTATATATGTACGGTGTGTGGGGTGAGTTATACTCACAGTTCACCCTCTGTCTTTGTCTGGGGGTAAAATCTCTTAAAATATAATCATTCAATTCTTTCAAATGAATAGCACGTTCTTTTCACGGGTCTGTTCATTCATTTGTTTGCTTGAGACAGGGTCTCAGTAGACAGTTCAATTATCTTGAAACAGAGTTCTCCTGACAAACTCTCCCAGGTTATGGGATGACAGGCCTTTGCTAACTCACCTGGCTTACAACATATTTTCATTAACTGAATTCTAGAGCTTGGTATCTGTTACTGAAATTTTGAGGTCTTTTTTAATTTATTTATTTATTTATTAAAGATTTCTGTCTCTTCCCCGCCACTGCCTCCCATTTCCCTCCCCCTCCCCCAATCAAGTCCCCCCCCTCCTAAGCCCGAAAAGCAATCAGGGTTCCCTGTCCTCTGGGAAGTCCAAAGAACCCCCACCTCCATCCAGGTCTAGTAAGGTGAGCATCCAAACTGCCTAGGCTCCCACAAAGCCAGTGCATGCAGTAGGATCAGAAACCCATTGCCATTGTTCTTGAGTTCTCAGTAGTCCTCATTGTCCGCTGTGTTCAGCGAGTCCGGTTTTATCCCATGCTTTTTCAGAGCCAGGCCAGCTGGCCTTGGTGAATTCCCAATAGAACATCACTATTGTCTCAGTGTGAGGGTGTACCCATCGCGGTCCTGAGTTTCTTGCTCGTGCTCTCTCTCCTTCTGCTCCTGATTTGGAACTTGAGATTTCAGTCCTGTGCTCCAATGTGGGTCTCTGTCTCTATCTCCTTTCATCGCTTGCTGAAGGTTAATATTCAGGAGGATGCCTATATGTTTTTCTTTGGGTTCTCCTTATTTAGCTTCTCTAAGATCACTAATTATAGGCTCAATGTCCTTGGTTTATGGCTAGAAACCAAATATGAGTGAGTACATCCCATGTTCCTCTTTTTGGGTCTGGCTTACCTCACTCAGGATAGTGTTTTCTATTTCCATCCATTTGCATGCAAAATTCAAGAAGTCCTTATTTTTTATTGCTGAGTAGTACTCTAATATGTATATATTCCATACTTTCTTCATCCATTCTTCCTTTGAAAGGCATCTAGGTTGTTTCCAGGTTCTGGCTATCACAAACAATGTTGCTATGAACATTGTAGAGCATATACTTTTGTTGTATGATAAGGCCTCTTTTGGGTATATTCCCAAGAGTGGTATTGCTGGGTCCAGGGGTAAGTTGATCCCGAATTTCCTGAGAAACCGAAACACTGTTTTCCAAAGTGGTTGCACAAGTTTGCATTCCCACCAGCAATGGATGAGTGTACCCCTTTCTCCACAACCTCTCCAACAAAGGCTATCATTGGTGTTTTTTATTTTAGCCATTCTGACAGGTGTAAGATGGTGTCTTAAAGTTGTCTTGATTTGCATTTCCCTGATCGCTAAGGAAGTTGAGCATGACCTTAAGTGTCTTTTGGCCATTTGAAGTTCTTCTGTTGAGAATTCTCTGTTCAGCGTTATTTGCAGATGAAATTTTGAGTTTTGAATAACATTTCTCCATATTAAATATATACTGTTAATTGTGCACTGTCAGACATGTTATTTCTTTATTGCTTCTTTATTTGTCTATTTCAAACTTCTTTGCCTAATTTTGATGTCCCTTCAGTATATTGAAGGAATATAATGCCCACGAATTAAAATGCAGGTGTTGCTCTACTTATTAGAAAATTTGAATAAATGTTATTAAAGCATTGAATAGCTCAGTTGATAATTTACTAAAAACTAACTTTTTCCATAATTCTAAATATTTTATTATTATTATTTTTATGTGTATGCTGAATATATACCAAACACAGGTGATGGTAAATGAACTGGGGTTACCCTGGAAGAGCAGAAAGTTCTCCTAAGTACTAAGGCCCCCCCCTCCAGGTGCTTCTTCAGGCATTTTGAAACCTGACTTTCCACATTAAATTTCAAACGCGCCAGAGGATTTGCAAGGGCAAAGAAAGAAACTCAAATCATTCTTAGTCTGATCAGCAAGTTTTGATAGGGAGAGAACAGGGCTAGTCCAGAAAAACTACTGAGGCAGTTTTAGTGAAATTTTTTATCATTTAAAAAAAAAAGCAGAGGAAGAAGTCACAAATTTGCTCAAAATAGACTCAGCTCTGGAATGTAACATGACATTTGCTATATGTCAAAAGTCATTTATGATATTTGAATCTGAAAGTGTCATAAAAGAAGCCAGGCAGGGCCGCATGACCCTGGCTTATAAAAGTAAAATGTTGTACCGAGATAAAATATAAATAAAGGGAACTGTTGTAAATGGAGATGTGAACAGAGAATACAAGCAAAGTGGTTATCCCACTAGAGTTCAGTGTAGCTGAAACAAGCTTCACTAAGTGAAATGTCCAGTGGTAAGATTGGGGAGATAGCCCAGCCCTAACTGAATTCAAATCCTCAGTATCTACATAAAAGCTACCCATGGACATTGACCCCTGGAACTCCATCATTTGGGTGTGGTTGTGCAAGTGAACATAGAAGAATTCCTGGGGTTTGATTGCTGACAGCTTATTCCAGGTTTCTTGAGAAGCCCTGTTTTAAGAGAATAAGTTGTAGGAAGTGGTAGAGGGTGCTTGGACAAGCTATGGTCTCTGCATGTTTCTCTATTTTTCTAAGAAGCATTTGTTTCAGATGACATAACTTACAGAAGAGAGAGATGCCTGGCAGTGAGAAGATGGAGGCAAATGCCGACACATCTAAGGCAAGGGGGTGGGATAGAATATGAAAATTCCCCCAGGAAAAAGAATAACATTATTTTCATAATCTTTGTGCAAGCAGTATTCTGAGGGGAAAAGGTTTAGATGCTTAGGCCATGCACTGGAGCAGTGGAATTTATCAGCGAACAAGAGGATGGTTTCCCTTCAATGCATGAAGTTGGGAGATGTGGCGATATGAGGTGAATTAAAGGTAGGTAGGTGTTGGAATATGATTGTAGTTTATTATGAACATGTATGAAATTCTCTGGGATAATGTGTAATAATACAAAATTAAATTCTCTCTTGGTTATAATAATATGTCTGAATAGTAAAGATGATGTATAAAACTAAAGCATTTATGAAAACTAAAAATGAAAAAATCTATGGAGATTTTAAAATAAATGATTGGACAATTATGGCATAGATGATACAGGGCCTTCGTTTTCAGAAGCACTAATTGCGGCTGATTCCAATTTGAATCATCATTTCTTCTCTGTAGGTAGCTCCTTAAGTCTCAGGATGTAAATAAAACTTTTAAGGCCCAGATAGCAAAATACCTCAAGGTTCTAAGATGTTTTCACAACTTAAAATATTCACAACATAACAATTGCTGGGGTGAGGAGATTCTCCAACCAGTCAATCTTTCTGAAAGGTGTACAGAGATCTCGAGTGGTGCAGCTTTCCAAAGTCATTATTGGGGATGGGGTGGGATTTTCAGAGATGCCACTGCTTTCCAGTCTACATGCTCCTGTAATTCACCCCTCACTCATATTTCCCTAAGTAACACAATATATTCACATGCTGGGTAAGCTGGACTGTAGTGGGATTGTTACTGTGATCTGCAGTGGGTGTCCTATCTGGGGTAAATAGAAGTTTGCTTGCCTTTCACAGGAAGTCACAAAACTGACTTAAGAAAGTTTTCTTATTCATTGCTAGAAACCAATTATGAATGAGTACATCCCATGTTCCTCTTTTTGGGTCTGGCTTACCTCACTCAGGATAGTGTTTTCTATTTCCATCCATTTGCATGCAAAATTCAAAGAAGTCATTGTTTTTTACTGCTGAGTAGTACTCTAATATGTATATATTCCATACTTTCTTCATCCATTCTTCCATAGAAGGGCTTCTAGGTTGTTTCCAGGTTCTGGCTATTACAAACAATGCTGCTATGAACATAGTTGAGCATATACTTTTATTGTATGATAGGGCATCTCTTGGGTATATTCCCAATTGAGCCTATAATTCGTGATCTTAGAGAAGCTAAATAAGAAGGTGAACCCAAAGAAAAACATATAGGCATCCTCCTGGATATTAACCTGCATCAGGCGATGAAAGGAGATAGAGACAGAGACCCATATTGGAGCACCGGACTGAAATCCTAAGGTCCAAATCAGGAGCAGAAGGAGAGAGAACACGAGCAAGGAACTCAGGACCGTGAGGGGTGCACCCACACACTGAGACAAAGGGGATGTTCTATCGGGAACTCTCCAAGGCCAGCTGTCCTGGGTCTGAAAAAGCATGGAATAAAACCAGACTCGCTGAACATAGCAGACAAAGAGGACTACTGAGAACTCAAGAACAATGGCATTGGGTTTTGATCCTACTCCATGTACTGGCTTTGTGGGAGCCTAGGCAGTTTGGATGCTCACCTTACTAGACCTGGATGGAGGTGGGTGGTCCTTGGACTTCCCACAGGGCAGGGAACCCTGATTGCTCTTTGGGCTGACGAGGGAGGGGGACTTGACTGGAGGAGGGGGAGGGAAATGGGAGGCGGTGGTGGGGAGGAGGCGGAAGTCTTAAATAAATAAATAAATAAATAAAGTTTTATTAGAATGGATCTTGTTGAGCTAATCTATTTGTTCTTTCGTTTTCCATTTCTTTGATAAACATGGTGAGCAAAAGCAACTTGGGAAAGAAAGACTCAAACTGGTTTACACTTCAAAGTCACAATCAGTCATTGAGGGGAATCAGGGTTGGACCTCAAGGTTGGAGCCTTGAAGGAACAATGCTTAACTGGTTCACTCTTTCTTGGGTTTTTGTGCTCAATCTCAGCTAACTTTCTTATAAGGCCCAAATATACCTGTGTAGGGATGGTGTCACCCAGAGTGAGCTATACCCTCCTCCTGCATCAATATAATTGGTCAAGAAAATGTCTCTTAATCATGGCCACAGGCTGATCAATCTTGGCAATCTTCTGGGTGAGACCTTCTCAGACAACTCTGGACTATGTCCAGTGTATTTCTGAAGCTAATGAGGACAGTGGTTATAACATGGGATAAATGTTAGAATTTCCAAGGCATGGAGAAAGGCACACGTAAGACAAATAATCACACCAGGAGGAATCAGAAAGGTAAAAGATGATTTTGGAGAGGTAGCCACATGAAGATGAGATCCTCCATCTTCCAAAGCACTTTTCTTCCACCCATTCATTGCACTGATTTTACTTTACCATATGGCTTGTCTTCTGCCTGGTTGTTGGAAGCCTTTCTCAGTTTTCTACCTTTGTCAACTAGAATCCATTTTTTCCTATGAAAAGTGGTTCCTTTACTCTAGTAGAAAATTACAGAGAAAAAATAAACTGCGACCACTTTCTATTATCAACTGTAATGTAGCCTTATGGGTTATAGATATCAGTATATCATACATGCTTTCAGTCGGGCCATTTAAAACATGGAGCTCTACTTCTACATCCATACAAATGACATGTCACCTGAAACTTTCTTTGAAGAGACAAGATGTATCCTTATGACACTGTCATTTGTTTCCTTTGAGCCTTTCCAAGACTGAACAATAACATTTCTCTCTGATATCCTGAGACTTCTGTGATTGTATTTGGAATTATAGAGGTCATCTAAGTCTGGTTGACACAAAGCACCATCAGCTCTGTTTATAATAACCCATCACATTTTATAAGTAAGGGCATATACATTGGGTCTTTATGTGCTTCCAAGGAGACTTCATCCACAGGTAACATGGCAGATGCTTACCTCCATGTGGCAGACCGAATGTCTTTTCTTCAGGAATTCTCTGGGCTCCTAATTAACAAATGAACTCCCAATTTTATTTTTTATTTATTATTTTTTAGTTTGTTTTTCAAGACAGGGTTTCTCTGTAGCTTTGGAGCCTGTCCTGGAACTAGCTCTTTTAGACAAGGCTGACTTCGAATTCACAAAGACCCGCCTCTCTCTGCCTCCGAGTATTGAGATTAAAGGCATACGCCACCACTGCCCAGCTTAACTCTGAATTTTATATCCTAAACTTGTGATGTTTTATAATTGTAACCCTCCCTCCTTTTTCCCGCAGCCCATATGCACCTATACATATATGCTTAATGGTTTATCTTTTATAAACTATTACAGTTGATAAATTTTATGGAGAAATGATGACAAATTTGTATACAAGTATTGAGGAGTTTATTTCTTTGAAAATGCAAACTTTTGGTGATAGAAATTGCAAAATATAAATTTTTAGGTGTTCAAAGAAGTCACTATTGCATAGGGTCTAGAATATATTAGGTCATATATCTTTTATTTATTTAAAA
>NC_022013.1:16020566-16039664 GCF_000317375.1 Microtus ochrogaster | reverse complement strand
TTAATAAAAAAAAAAGCCATGAATTTGAAAGACAGCAAGGAGGGGTATATTGAAGGGTTTGTAGGCATGAAAGGGAAGGGAGAAAATATGTAATTAAAATCATAAAAAATGAAAGAAAAACATTAAAATTCTACCTTTGAGAACCCATTACTTCAACTTAACAATTCACTGACTGAACAATTGAAAACATATTAATTGGTTGCCTAGCAACAGGCATTATGCAATGACACCTCAGTGGATATAAGACAGTGAATGCTGAATTGCAGAGACATTAGCAACATGACTAAATTTTAAAATTCTAGGTATCATACACTTAGAGCATATTCTGCATTAAGTATATTTTCCATAGAGAAATTAGTTTTGAGGTTTTATGTTAATATTTATAAGTGACTGAAGAATTCATTTCTTTGAATTAAAGATACAAAAGGATTTCCTACTCCCAAGGCATTTTTTATTGATTTAACAAGGAGTCAGAGCTGAGTAAGTGCCATGAACTGGTTTATTCCTGTTTTAGGCTTTTTAAAAGTGAATGAGCAAAACTAGGGCATTTCATGTCCCAATAGCAACTCTTTGAACAGGCTCAAATGAGCTACAGAAACTTATTAACTGCCCTGAAGTGGGACTTCATATCAGAGAGGTAGAAAAGCCACTAAGGGAGAGAGAGTCATATTAGACACCTTCAGGGTTTTGATGCCCTTCCCTTCCTAAGAGTTGGAGTTATGTAGATTTTATGCACTAGAATGCTTTATACAACAGATAGCAAAGCTCAATGTAGAGGATCTAAATAAGAGTGATTAATCCTCTCAAAGAGTAATGTGCTTATAGCCATGGGCAGTTCTCAGCACAGGAATTTAGGGAAGCCCCTCTGAGCCAACTCATTCTCAGGCTAGACTAAGGGGATCATGCAGTCCCTTATGTCTCAAGAAGAGAAGAGAGAAAGAAAGGAGGGGCTGGGGAAATGGTTCCCTCAATAAAGGGCTTGCCACACAAATGTGAACACTGAAGTTTGTATCCCAGTAGTACCATGTGTAAACTGAGAACAGCACGTGGCAGGTGGAGACAGGAGGACGTCTGGGACTGGCTCACCAGACAGTCTAGGCAATCAGTGAGCTCCTGGTCCAGTGAGAAACCTTTCCTCAAAAAAATAAGGCAGAGTGATTAACAAAGGTATTAACATCAACTCTTGTCTCAGCATGCAGGGGCACATACATACATGTACACATGTATATCCAAAACACCCACAAGCAGAAAAGTGCCTCATGCCACAGGTCTGTTCAAAACTTGGTGATCAAAACTTAGGTTCAGAGATTTTGCATGCTTCCTTTTACTGTGTAGACTAAACCACATTTTATTCTTAATATAACTATGACATTAAAAATAAGACATTTCCAACTCTGAGCTCCCTCCCGGGGCAGAATCAGGACCTGAGGACCTTCTCTACAACGACCCCCCCCCCAAAGACGACGCCCACAATCAGCTGGTAGCAGTCTTGAGAATTCGCCGCCCCAATTCCTTCAAACTGGAGCGTCTAATTTGCTTTTTTATTAAAAGCAAGATGTGGGAATGTTATTCTTTCGGTTCCCTGCCCTAGCCACGCCCACTCCTTTTTAACCTCTGACTTCGCCCACCATCGCTCTCTCTTCCTGTTTTCTCTCCCAGTGTACACATGGGGCTTTGCCTCTCTCCTCCCTCCATCCCCCCCTCTGTAATAAATATTTTACCTTTAAAAAAAATAAGACATTTCCATAATTCAGAGGTTTTTAACATTCGGACCACGAGATGTTTTATCAATATTTTAAATTCAGGTAATTTTTTAGATACCTACATGTATTTTCAAATGTAGTAGTGTTATTTTGTACAAATAAAGTTGAGAACATTGAAAGCAAGCACATGTCCCATGAACTGGCCTGGCAATGCTAGAGGAAACAGAATGCAACCTCTGGAAAAACTACTCCCCTGTATGTCTAGGATTGTGCATAACAAGGTAGAAGGTGTGGATGAAGGTAACTTATGTGCTGTCATTTTTCAAGTCAAAGTTTTCCTTCTTTAGTTATCCTTGAGACAATGGCTGAAAACTACAACTAAAACAATTAGAGGTAACCCTCAATATCTGCCCATGGTGTAACTCCCTTGGAGCACTCGACTTTGAAAAAGAAGAAGAGTTCTTTCACAGAGCTGGGATTTATCTAGGCGGGACAGGACCAGTATTGGTTAATATTGATGATCACCTAGGCACCATGGATAGCCACCTTTGATAACATCTGTGAAGAAATTTATAGCTTTCAGTTTTGAGGCGGGCAGCACCATCCTTTAAGCTGGGGCCTTAGAATCGCCCCATTGCATCCAAAGTCAGGAAGCAGAGAGAATGAATGGCAGCGTGCAGATGACTTTCTCCTTTTGTTCAGGCCATGAATGCTGCATTTAAAGTGGGGCTTCATTCCTCAGTTAATTCAACAGCAATGCCCAGTCTGTGCCTCTAAGGTGATTCTAGAGTCTTTCAGGTTGACAATCAACATAAACCATCAGAGGAAATGTTCAACTCCCAATGTATCTGGCTGACCCCAGGCAAATGATCTTGGTGTGGCCAGCACAGTGACTCGAAGTCTTCCGCTGAATGAATGTGTTCTTCAACTGAAATGAAATTCTATTCTAAGTGTTTTGCTCAAAATTTAGTAAACATTTTCCCCATGACCTCATTAGCCTCCCACAAAATATGGCCCCATATATCCAATCTCATTTCCTACTAAAGAAAACCAAGTTTAACTGACCAGGAAATTAATAAGCTAATTATGTTTGATGATTGCTGACTATGCTCTTCTTCAAGAAGGCACTTGTGCATGTGTCTATGTGTGTGTGTGTGTGTGTGTGTGTGTGAGAGAGAGAGAGAGAGAGAGAGAGAGAGAGAGAGAGAGAGAGAGAGAGAGAGAATGGTTGTGTGGAGGAAGCTGGGGGTCAACCTTACATGTCTTCCTTGGCCACTCTTCACTCAATGTTTTTTTAAGATAGCCTTGCTCACTAAACCTGGAGCTCAAAAATTTGGTGCTACTTGTATATATAATCAGATGCAGGCTTCTTCTACAATTTATTTCCTTGGGTACATTCTGCAGTCATTTTCTCCTTTATAAGATGGATTTAAAGTGCGCATTCATTACTCCAATTTCAGTCAAAGTTACAGGGATTCTCCTGTGTATTCATCTTCCCCCAGTACTGGGGTCACAGAGCCATATCTGCCTGTACCTGGGTGAGAGGCATCTGCTCTCAGGTCCTCATTCTTCCATTGCAGTGACTTTAGCACCTGAGCCATCTGCCCAGGCTTTTCCATATAGTTTGAAATGAGTCCTTGAACATGTCCTGATGAGAGGAGGTATACCTTTGGGATTTCAGTAGAAGGTGTTTGGAACTAGTGTGGATAAGAATTGCTAGTCAAGGAGGCTGAGGCACAGCTCAGCACACATCAACCATTGGGATTACCAGCCCAGACGCCCTGTGAACACTGCTTCTCCTCTCCTGTCTGGGTGCAACCACCATCTGAAGCTACAGACCTCTCCTGTGGCTCTAGCTTCTCGCTAAACTGCATGCTTCCTGTTTTGCCTACATATGAACTTTAGTCACAGTAAGGGACCTCCACATTTACATGTCCCAGCTTGTCCGCTGACATCTCAGTGGGACCAGTGACTTCTGAAGGATGGCCCCTGGCCTCAAAGTCACCAAAGGTCAGTAGTGATACATTAATTTAATTAGAGCATAAAAACCAGACAAGTGACCCATGAGGGATAGCCCCTTGTCTCAAGGTACCATGATCATGACCCATGAGGGATAGCCCCTTTTCTTCAGTTACCATGACCAATGACCCATGAAGGATAGCCCCTTGTCTCAAGTTACCATTGCTTGTCATTTTTATCACAAACATTTATCTTAGAGAATGTAAATTTGTCTAAAATGGGAAAAAATCATCTTTCCACTTTTACGTTGTGATTCCATAGGTCACAAGGTCACAAATTATCCTTTTCGATATATAATTTATGCATCAGAAAAAGCAGTTAAATGATTCTCAACACGAAGTTTCCTTTAACTCAGGTTAATAAAAACTCTAAGACTAGGCAGCCCAAGCCTAGTACTTTATTATGGCTATAGATATTATCAGACATTCTGATTTTATTTTTAGATTTTTCTCCATTTTCTACATGCTATACCTTTTATCTCCTTCTGTATAAAATGATGTTAGAGGCTCCAGCCACCATCTCTCTTCCAGTCACAAAAAGAAGAGTAAAGATAAACATACTTTCTCAATCAGCCTTCAGAAGAACACTAGTGACTTCTGCTTATAGCCTGCCTAGCATTCAGAAGATGGGCACATGACCATTCTTAATTCAGTGGAAGTGTTGTGCCAGGTTTTAAAATCTAGGAATATTTCTCCCTTAAAAATTATATGAAAACCTCAAACTGAGAAATGTCACACTGTTCTATAAAGGAAGGAAAATTAATACTTGGTAATTTCATAGACACTCCCTGGAAATGTTGTTTTTCACTTTTCTTTCAATTTAAACATTTATATAACACTTTCTCCAGAAACAGTGTTATCATTAATATATCAGAATCCATGAATTGAACATTCAGTTTTCCTTTTTATTAATATTGTTCTTGTTAATATCTTACAAATTATCTTTTGGGAACTTCTAAGTCCCTTACATATGGCTGACTAAAAACAACAGGAGTAGCTCACATCATTCTAAACCCTCAAACTCATGGGATGTTTCAAAACAGATGCTAGTTATGCTGTTAGACCATCTGGTACTTTAATACCTGCTAGTTGGTTCTTGGAACTGTGTGTTATCTATGTGTTGAGTGTTAAATGCAGTACTGAAGGTTAAACCCTTATAGTTCACTGCCAGGCACATGGCAAACAATGTATAAACATCACATTCTCGTACTGAAGGGCCTAATCATGGAAGGAGACCCCATCCAGTGCAGCAGCCTCCCAGCAGCACAAAACTGCATCTGTTCATATGTTGCTTTCACTCAGCTTTTCCATAACTGATTCTCTATCTGTTTAGTCATTTAATGTCTGTCTATAATTCTACATAGTGTAGAATTAGGCTTATGCCTCATGTGCTTTTCATCAAAGACTGAATGGTATAGTGTAGTACAAATAATCATTGGAAAGTAGACAATCTGGGTTTGCTTTCCAACTAAATCAATTCATAAATGGAAGAATGGCTGTTACTATATCTGAAGAGTAGAGCTGGGATAGAAAGGTACAAGATTAATGTGTTAGCACTGATAAGATGTTTCAGTGGATGAAGCACTTGTCCTAAAAGCTTGAGAACCTGAAAGATTCATATTTTTCTAGAACCTAAATTAAAACAAGGCAATCACAAAGGTGGCCTGTAACCCCAGTCTTTGGAAGATCAAGATAGGACATGTTGGGTGCAAGCAGCTTAAACAGACTAGCTAATTAGTGATCCCTAGGTTAAATGAAGAGACCCTGACTCGGTAAATGGAAATTGAGATCAATTGAGGAAAATATTCAATGTAAACTTTGGGCTCATGAACACACATATATGCTCAGCTACACACAGACATATTACTACAGGTATGTTAACAAATATATACACACGTGCACATATACACATGAAAAACGGTTGCTATTGGAAAACCTGAAAATACCTCCTGAGAGGGCTACTTGTATGGGAGAGAGCTTGCAAGAAACAAGCCCAAGATTTACAAATGACCCTTCAAGGGACAGTGACTTGGGTTCTTTTGCCTAGCTCCATGAGTTTCTAATTCTTCTTAACAATCTGGTGTCCTGCCTCCGTCATTAGTGTTCTCCTAATAAGATCTCTTCATCACTATTGATGTGCCCCTGTTACAGTTCCTTGTTCTAAGACACAGGGAATTGGAAATCAGAGCAAGGGCCCTAAGAACTCTAATCCACAGCTCTAATACTATAATTTGAATTCTCCAAGAACTGTATTAGAGTACAAGTAGTTTATTTGAAAGGAAAAAAATCAAAGGACAAAGTAGTAGAGTGGTTACAGGTGTGAAAGAATCATAATGGGTGCAGTATGTCACCCAGAACTTCCTCACATAGAGCAACTATACTGATGTCTCTGAAGACTGTGCATGATCCTCCCCAAGTCTAATTACACAAGAGAACAAAGTTAAGAAAACAGTCAATGCAACAACTAATATTCAACTAAAATTCAGTGGTCCTGTTAAAGTGAACAATGGATAAGTGTGTCTAAAATATTTGTGTCCAAGAAATGGCTCAACATGTAAGAGACACTTGATAAGCAATAGTGGATGCTGAGTTCTGATACCCAACACGCACATTGAAAGGTAGGCACACTGAATATGTCAAACTGAATGAAGAGAAGACTGTGAGGCTTCAACCCTACACAAAGAACTATAGGCAACTGAAGAAAGATGGGGATGAGAATGGTGGCCTTACCCAGGGAAGAACACATGAACCACTTATCCAGTACTAAACAGACAGTGCTGAAAAATACAAACAGGTAGCATTATATGAAGTGAACAAATTATATTTAGGAATATATACTTGTAAACATATTTATATATGCATGCAACACCAATTAGTGAAAAAAAAGAGGTCATGAATTTGAAAGAGAGTAGGGAGGGATATATGGGAGGATTTAGGGGCAGAAATAGGAAGGGAGAAAAGTAGTAACTAAATTATAATCTCAAAAATGAAAAAATAAAAACCTTTTTAACATTGTAAAAACAAATAAATATGTGGTCAAGATTGTCTATGTATCTGTTCCTGTGACTCCAATATGGTGATGCTGGAAACTGGGACATTTCTGTGGGTTGATGGGGCTAGCGTTGCTCCAGGTTCAAGGAGAGATCCTGCCTCAAATTAAAAAGATGGAAAGTAATAGAGTGAGGCACCAGACATCCTCCTCTGGCTTCCAATGAGCAGAGTAGGCATATATGCATGCATGTGTAAATGCATGCCCCCTCTTAGACACACAACACATTACCCCACAAATACACAAAGTGCTCCTGTTAACTGAGAAATGGCAGAAATATAATGAAATTGTAATAGTATTGCTTTGGTTTAAAACACTCAAATAATTACAATACAGTACCGAGTAAGAGGAAAATCTTTACATAAAATAGTGGCAGTTTAAAACCAAAAGCACTTCCTACATGTTTATTGCAGAGATTACCAACATTATCTGCAACAGACATGAAGTGTATTTTGATATAACATTATGAACTGCAGTGACATCAAAATAACATCTTTGGAAAGCCCACAAAAGTAGTGCAGACTATAATCAAAAACAAATCTACGGTCTGGGAAAAGAAGGAAAAATTTTATACTTGAGAGTCTCCACTTTTCTATATAGCACCATCCATGATTATGTTGCTTTTCCGTGGGGGGATGGAGATACAGCTCTGCATCACAAGGCTCCACAGTCCAAGGAGTTCTAGAGTTTTAGGGACTATGGCTTGGACTACACCAAGCTCTTCCATGCAAAAATTAATGCATCAGTGCTGGGAAGAGCTTTCGTACGAGACAGTTTATGAAGCCAAATGGGATATTTTACTATATTTAAATATGAGCATACTTACATGGGTTAGGAGAAAGAGAGGCACTCAGCAGAATGCATGACACTGATTAGAGCATGTGTGTGGGCTTCTCAAGGAAGAAGAGTCACAGTAAGAAAGAAATACTCAAGTGTGGGAACGAGTTCCCGACAGGAAAGTGACTCATAACTCTCTTGACATTTGCCATAGATAGCATGCCATTTTGGTGGTTCTCAAGTTACATCTCAAAAGGTTGCCAAGAAGCTGTTCTTCTCCCCATTTTTTTGTTTCCTCTGGTAAGAGACATAGAAAGAGGGCTCTGGAAATGACTTGGTTGCAACTATAAGCAGATCAGTAAAATCAGGGACTACTCAGAATGCACGTGTGGGTTAACATGCTCTTCCCCTTTAAATGGACTTCCCCTGGGATTCCTAGAGAATCGCTTGTTCACAGTAGGAAGGAGAAGGTCTTGTGAGGTAATTAATTAACTGAGCTGCGAATCTGCTGATCAGAGGCTTCACTTGATTCTAGGCTGAAGAGAGTCTCTCTTCTCATACCTGCAAGATGTTTCCACCCTTCCTATTCTCTCTCAGGGTAAAATGAAACAAGAAGTCCTACTAGCAGAGAGCTCAGTATGCTGGACTTTTTTCCTACCCAACTACCACGGCTTTCATAAAATTTAGATGCACAAACCTGGAGTTAAGTGGGAACTCCCCTGTTAAAAGACAGAAATCTAGGAGGTATGGAAGTCGCTCGTCTGTAAAGTTTTGGTATGATTTTCAGCTCCCTCATGTTTAAACATCTTCAATTAGCATTTAGATATCATGTAGCTCTTGCATGTTTTGGGCAATGTGTGGGTAGTTCAGCTCCAAAGACTACCTCCAGACCAGGTCAGAAACCACAGAGCGGAGAAAGGAACTTAGGATATTTCGAATCTAGAGGGTTCTGAATAACTCACACACATGCTGTTCAGGTCTTGTTCTTTATTCTTCTGCTTCTAGTTTCAAATCTCTACAGTGTTTAGTCCTCCTTTGTTTCATTTCTCCGTTCCAATTCCGTAATTCTAAATCTTTCTCTAATTCTCTGTTTCAATTCACCTTGCTTCTGTTTTTTATCTAGCTTAAAAAACACTTTTTTTTTTACTGGAGGTTTAAGGCAAGAAAAAAAGTTACAAGGTCACATCTCATTGGCCATAGCAAATTCCTAAGGTAAGTTATAAAGGCAGAGCCACTTACTGTGGCATAACAAAGTTTCAAGGTTTCTGGTATAAGACTGTGACCAGATGCCTAGAACATAGTTTTTTAATTTTTTCGTCTAGACTTGGCAAGCAAAGAATTGGCATCATTTAGTAGGTTTCTTTGTGTTAACATCCTTGACTAGACACCTGGGACTTTCCGCTTGCGCTTAATTGTCAAGTTTTTAACTTAAGGTCTATATACAAAAATCTTTAATCAAGTTTGAAATTGCTCTAGGCTAAAAATGAGCTATGTGTGTCTTAGACTGAGGAGAAATTGTTATTTTCTAATATATGTCTGAATAAAAGGAACAAAACAGACTCTTAAGTCTTTTATAGCCATTGTGGGACAATGGATCTAGTTATGAAACATATCCTAGTATATTTTCTTCATATAAAAATTAAACAGATTACTGTGAAGTCATCTTTCTGACAACCCATGGATATGAGTGCCCATATCATTGAGATGGCATCATGAGATTACACATACATATCATATGAAAGTGCACCCTACAGTGCAGGGGAGACACCATAGTTGCTTTAACAAATGTGAAATTATAGACAGGAGCAATAGTTTCTAGAGTTGTTCCTGCAGACCCTGCCTGAATGGGATTCTTCTCTCTCAGAGAATGATTCCTCTGGTGGCTTAACATCTAAATATTAGTTATCATATGCTATATACTTCCACAAAAACATACAACATGTACCTGGTTATACCACTTAATTATCAAACCAATCATGGGATGAAGAGACAGCAAAGTTGGTAGAACATCTGCCTTTTTCATGTAGGGAGCTGAAATTTGTTCCTAGAAACCAAATAAAAAGCAGGGTGTACTGGTGCACAATTGTAATCTCAGTACTGTAGAGGAAGGGACACTGGCCTTTTGGAAATTCATCAGTAAGCTACCCTGGCCTACATGGTGAAGTTCTAAGAAAATGAGGGACCCTGATTCAAGAACACCCTAAAAGAAGCCTTGGTCCTAACACCAGAGTATATGTTCCCTGACTTCCACATAGACACTGTGTGCATGCATGCACACATACACACACACACACACACACACACACACACACACACACACCACTACCACCACACCACCACCACTCAAGAAAAAAACTATCAAAAGCAAAATTAATAACATAAGTTTTGGTATGAAGACTGAGGAACTCCCTTAAGAATTCAGTCCACATTTTGAGGCCAGCTTTTCATACAAACTTTTCAAGATAGAGCTTGGGCACCCACCATTTCACACCCTACTTCCAGATCTGGGACATTCTAGGCTTTAAATCTCAGATGTGCTTTCATTAGATATCCTGTGAGTAAACATTTCCCTATCAAAGGACCAGGACACTCAATTTCCCTTTTTTTTGTGGTTTTTCGAGACAAGGTTTCTCTGTGGTTTTGGAGCCTGTCCTGGAGATCAGCCTGCCTCTGCCTCCAGAGTGCTGGGATTCAATTTCCCTTTTTATACATTTGTAATAAAATAGTATTAAATATGACTCAAGAACTGCCTTGGCATTGGACCTGCCAGGTTTACATCAATTTTTCATCTGTCATATGATATCATTTTTATATATCATATATCATAATTTCATAACAGATTCCCTAGACCATCCCTGAAGTTTGAAAGAGGATGAGTTCCCAGGCAAGAGGTTTGAGCAGGTACTTGATATCACACAGCAAAGTAGTGAGTATAGGCATCCTGCCTGCTGCCCTACTCCTTAAACCCACACTGCGGCCAATACATCCTTGAGTCTCACACTGAACAGACTCATACTATTACCAGTGACACTTCTGATTGATCTTTGAGGTGCATTTCTTACTTTTTTGTTATTTCAGTAAAATACCCAACTAAAGAACTTAAGGGAAGAATTTATTTTGTCTCATGTTGAGAAAACAGTTGTTCTTGACACATAAGTCATAGAGGCAGAAGAATGAGATTTCTGGTCACATTGTATCATCAGCAGAAAGAGATTGTGGGGCTCAGTGGACTTTCTGTTTTGTTCATAGTCTAGGAACTCAGATAATGAAATGATGACCTCCACGCTTACAGTCTTCCAACCTCATTTAACCCTACCTAGACAGTTTCCCACAGACAGGACAGAGGTTTGTCTAATAAGTTATTGTACCTATGTGAAATATATGAATAGGTAACTCAATAAAGACAGGTTGAAAAGAAGCTGTTGACAGGGGGCTGAGCAAACTGAAGAATAGTCAGTGGTTACCAGGAATCTTTTCTGGGTTGTGAAAATATTTTGGAGCTATCAGAAATCATGGTTGGTGGACTAACTACTAGTGACTTATATACTTTTAAATATTTTGAATTTATTTTATTTATATTAATATTTTTAGTTTTAAAGTTATTTTAGTTATACAGGTAGTTTCACTTCTTTTTATGTGATAAACTATTCTAACTAAAAGAAACAAAGGGGAAAGAAGCTTACTTTAGTCTGCAATTTCAGGGTGAAGTCCAGTATTATGAGGAAGTTAAGGTAGGATCTTCAGCTAGTCATAACACATCCACTGGTGAGCATAAAGAGAAATGAATGCATACATGCTTGCTTACTTTTATTCAGCATGATTTCTCCACTCTTACAGATTTCAGGATCTTCTGTCTAGGGAATGGTGCCTCCCACAGTGGGCTGGGTCTTTCTGATCAATTAATTTAATTAACATAGTCTCTCATGGACATGCTGACTGAAGTTGTCTTCCTAGGTCATTTAAGTTACATCATGTTGATAATTGAAATTCACCATTACAATGGAATACCATGCAGTAATTTGATAAATGTATTGCTGTAGGATAATTCTCTTATAGCCTGTAAAGATTTATCAGTCATATTGGTTTAATAAAATGCCAATTGGCCTGTAACCAGGCAGGAAATATAGGCAAGGCAACCAGACTAGGAGAATTTTGGGAAGATAAAAGGCTCAGTCTGCAGTCGCCACCCAGACACAGAGGAAACAAGGTGAGAATGCTGCACTAAGAAAAGGTACCAAGTCACCTAGCTTAACATAGGTAAGAATTATGGGTTAAGTTGTAAGAACTAGCTAATAATAAGTCTGAGCTAATAGGCCAAAAGTTTATAATTAATATAAATCTCCATGTGTTTCTTTGGGACTGAACAGCTGTGGGACTTCCATCTACAATGCATGGAATAGTTAATTGTTAAATCAATATGGTTGCTTTTTAAAATAAATAATTTAAAGTTATATGGATTTAAGTTTAGCAGAAAAATACCAATGAAGAGACTTTAAGAACAAGGGTTGTCAATATGTTATGTGTCATATTGGCAAGGTACCATTCCCAGTTATTCAATGGAACATTAGACATAGGTGCTATATGCAAATGAATTACCAATAAGTAGACTTTTGGTAAGGATGAATCTCATCCCAAATAACATGCGTGTACCTTGCAATAACAAGGGCTAATCATTAAAAACAGTGGCTGTTTACATTTTCCCTTTGGTCAAAAACCCTGTCCATGATGGTGACCTTTGTTTGTAATTTTCATTGGTCCAGCCATTAGAAACATAGCCTTCAATTCTGACAAACAAGTCTCAGCATATTATCAGAACTGATTGTTTACTGTTTGATCCCCGATTGATACCGTAGAAGGTTTGTCATCTAAAGTCCTTCACTCTTTCCCAGGCAAAACTGTAAAGATCTCATGCAAGGATCTCTCACTTTCTTTCTCTCTCTCCCCCCTCCCTTCTCCTCTCTCTCTTGTGTGTATGTGTGTGTCTACATGTTTCTGTGTATGACTGAGGAGATGTATATGCCATGGTATACATATGGAGGTCAAAGGAAAACTTCAGGTGTTGGTCTCCACCTTCTACCTTGTTTGAAACAGGGTTTCTTGTTTCCCAGTATTTAGTTCTGCTATCTTCTCATGGTCTTCTGACTCCACCTTCCATGTTGCCATAGGATTATAAGGATTACACATGCATACTACCATGTCTGGATTCACCTGAGTTCCAGGAACCCAAATTCCAGTCTCAGTGGTTGTATGTGGAAAGTTATTTGCCCATTGAACTTTCCCTGCTAGTTCTGGAATACCCACAGTTCTTGATGGGAAAAGAGCTATGAGACTGTAGTTATGACAGGCAGATAAAACAAACAACTGTGACCACTAGTGGTTGCCCATGGAAGGGTTTCATTAACTGATTTTTCCCAACCAGTGCACTAGGATGCTGGTCTTTCCTGACATGATATTTAGCACTTCTTCCTCTCCAGTTAAGAGTGGACTTTTCCTGAGGAAATATGCTTGTTCCAAGAAAACTGACCTAATGATAAATACTGGGGCTTTTCTACTTAAAAGTCCAGACCTTTTCTTCATGGTTGTTCTCTGTATTCTGACCATATGTCCTGAAACATGAGCAAATATCCCTAGGTCAGCAGAAATACAAGGAAGTCATGCAATAAGACTGTAAAGGCTATGACTGGAAAAAAAAAACTAAAGTCATAAGAAAAATCAAGGGAGCTTGGCAAGAGAGTTTAGTTGGTAGAGTGGTTTTCTTGAAATCATGAAGACCTGCATTTGAACCCCAGAACCAATGTATAATGTCACATATCGTGGTAAATGCTTGAAATCCTAGCACTTGTGAGATGGAGACAGGGGATGCTAGGGGCAAACTCCTTATTCAGCCTAGCCTTCTTCACAAGTTCAAAGCCAGCGAGAAACTATATTTCAAAACAAAAAGAAAAAAGGAAAGAAAGAAAAAAAGAAAGGAAGGAAGAAAGAAAGAAAGAAAGAAAGAAAGAAAGAAAGAAAGAAAGAAAGAAAGAAAGAAAGAGGAAAGAAGGTTCTATAGAACTGAAAGAATAACTTCCATGATTGGCAGGCATACACACTTGCATGTGAACACATGTGCACATGGAGACACACACGTGCATACACACAGAGAGAAATAAAATTTATAATCTGGGAAAACAAACAACTGAGTAACCTCATACTGACACAATCATGCATGCATAGATACTAAAGCATGAGCATGTAGAGGCATTATCTGTATGTATTATATATGTGTGTGTTTATGTAAGTGTGTCTGAATGTGTATATAAAGCATGCATGTGTATACACATGGACAGAAACCTACAGTTATATATAACTATAGATATTCATGTCTTTGCACACAGATCTATCAGTACATCATATCTACATATATGTGCATCAATGTATTTCATAGATGTACTGCTATGGTTTGGAGGATATATGTTTTCTGAAACACTTATTATTTGAGGACTTTGTACAAGGTGGTGCAAAGTCTCTTCTCGCAAAGAAGATTAAAGTGTTTTTCAAGAGATTATTATTACAAATCTTGAGTCTGACCCTATCTCTCTTTCTGGCTTCTCTTTCAAACAGTACTCACCACATGCAATTGTTCCTTGCAGAACCACTGGAGAGAACAAAATTTTGTTTGGACTTCCAGGGTCTAAAAGTGTTAGCTAAATAAATCTATTTTTTTTAAATAGTATATCTGAGCCGGGCGGTGGTGGCGCATGCCTTTAATCCCAGCACTCGGGAGGCAGAGGCAGGCGGATCTCTGTGAGTTCGAGACCAGCCTAGTCTACAGAGCTAGTTCCAGGACAGGCTCCAAAGCTGCAGAGAAACCCTGTCTCGAAAAACCAGAAAAAAAAATAGTATATCTCTTAGATTCCATTAAGTCAAGAGTATTTTGACTAATATACTCATGCATATGGAGACAAATGCCACATATACACACAAACATAAAATAAATACCCACCTGTAAATATAAACATACATAAACATGCATACTCAAATGAATATACAAAATACACATATACATATACATATGCCTTTCAATGATTAATTTTTGGAAAATATAATTCAAACTTGAAACAGCATACTCATCTCCAGGAATATTGCTTTGGGTCTCTCTATAACAAATCCTTATATGGATCCTGGGGAAATTGCTCTACTAACACATGGCCACAGCCCCAAGATTTCACAATGCACAAAGTAACTGCCATAGGTCACAAGATAATGTGTGTTCTTGCTAGACCCTGATAGAACATAATTGAATTCTAGGTACTTAGCCTTCGGTAAGATGTAACTGCTCCACATTATCCAATAAGGTGGGGTCACTTTCGTCAAGGAGGGCCTGGCCCTATAACCAGGGTTAGGAGTGTAGGTGGCAAAAATGCTTTCACGTTTGCTTTTTCTTTTCTAAAGAAAGAATAACCTCTAGGCTTTAAAGACTACCTGCTCTGGAATTAATTTCTTGCACATAATTTTACTTATCTACTCTAACTGGACTTTTAAGACCAGGAGTGAACTCAAGACTTGAACACTCTTGATTCAGTATACCTGACTGAAGCCCAGTAACTGCCCATCACCATGTACTCACAGATTAGTTTTCACTCCTTCCCTAGCCTCTGCTAACTAACCTCTGAACACACCGTCCTGGATAGTGGCAGTAAGATCCTTCTTTCCAGCTGTCATCATTAAAGACAAAAACAAAAACAGACAAAAAACCCTGAGGAAACAATGGCTCATCTGACATTTTGTGCTGATTCCAATTCTATCTAACTATGAAAACCTCTAACATGAGCAACCTGGGGTAACCCATTATCTCAGTTGGACTAAATCCAGTTTGATCTTCAAACCCATGATCTTGCATCCTGAAAAAAAACCCAGACAAGAGAAGCACAAAATGGTGTCCATTGTGGTTTGAATGTAAAAGTTGTAGGCTGATGTACATAATCATTCCACCCCAAGATTGCTGCTGTTTAGGAAGAAAATGGAACTTAAGGGAGTGGAGATTCTTGGGCAGAAGTACTTCTCTAGAAACGGTGTTTGAATATCATAGCATGGTACCAGCTTCTTGTCCCTGATGTCATGCCTTCTCTGCCTATCTCCATTATAAACGGTTACCTAAATGAAATTGTAACTGAAAAAAGCCAGATCTTTCACAAGTTACTTTTTGTTGCGAGATTTTAATCAAAGAAACAGAAAATAAATGGATAGATTTTAAAATCAATGGAAGGAATGTAGTGATGAGGCGAGCTGGCCTGCTTTTCGTGCCGCCCAGCTCCTGCATGGCTAGCTTTACACCTGAAATAACAACACACAAATTGTATTCATTTAAACAGTGCCTGGTCCATTAGCTCTAGCTTCTTACTGGTTAACTCTCACATCTTGATTAACCCATTTCTATTAATGTGTGCAGCACCACGAGGTAGTGGCCTACCGGGAAGATTCTAACCTATGTCCATCTTGGGCCAGAGCTCATGGTGTTTGCCTCATTGCCTTCTTCCCAGCATTCTGTTCTGTCTACTCCACCCACCTAATTTTCTGACCTATCATGCCAAGCAGTTTCTTTATTAATTAACCAATGAAAGCAACAGCTAGATAGAAGACACTCCTACACCAAAGGAATGCAGGCCTCTCCATCCTGCACTCTATCTGCAATGCACTAATGAAAAGAATTGCAGAGTACAACTTGCATGGAGCCAATGCAGACCATAAAGATCCGTGTATCATGTGCGGGGAACGAGAAGAAGGTGGATAAGAAGGATAACACAAAAACCATAGTCTTCCCAGGGAAGAAGCGGCTAAGAAGTGCAAGATAAGAATACTGAACAAATTCAAGGGTTGGTGTGCGGTTTGGGAAATGGGGGCAGTTCTCAGCAGTTGTGGATGAATGTGAAGATAACCACTGTGATATATTTACTGAAAGTCATCTTGACAGGATGGAGACTCACCAGGAAACAAACCTTTATATGTGTCTGTGGAGGAGTTTCTAGAGATGGGAGACCAAGCCCTACTGTGGATAGTGCTATTCCATGGGCTAGGGTCTTGGAAAAAAATAAAAATTGAGAAAGAGAGCATCCATTCCTTCCTGCCTGAATGCAAATACCATGTGACTATCTGCTTCCCACTCTTTCCCCCTCAACTCCTCTGATGTGACTGGCTGGATCACTGACCTGGTATTGAGCCCATTAAACCCTCCCTTCTTTAAGTCTCAGGTCAGGTATTTTGATACAGCAAAGAGGTAAGTTATTAACACACAATCACTGCAGGTTCCAACTAAGGCTCCCTCTATGGTAAGCTGGTCTGTTTATTTTTCCTGTGGTCAGGTTGCTAGTTGTAGATCAGAAGAACAGGACTGGAGATCTTCAATGGGGAAGGCCACACAGCAGCTTTATAATATTGTGATGTGTGCCCCAAAGCAGCAGTTTCATGAGACCCTCCAAAAGTTGCTCAGAGAGTATATTACTCTTACAAGAACTCTCTTCAGTTCATTTCCTGGTCATCATTGATAGTTACAATACCAGGTCAGACTCCTCAGGCAAAGTTTATACAAGTCGATAGCAGTGCCATGGGCCAGGAAGGGAAATGCCAGCAAGAAAGATTAGAAGACAGCAGTGTTTGCAAGCTTAAGAGCAACTCCTGTCTTAAAATGCTGCATGGTTCCACATTTTATGCCTGATGATGTATCTTCTCACAAATCCAGTAATGAAGTATCCCCACTTCTGTATCACACATCAGGAAACTGAGGTACATTGAGGTTGTATAAGTTACTATTTTTATTGATGAGACAAAACAGTTTAAGGAAGAAAGGGTTAATTTGGGTTTATGGCTTGAAGATACAGGCAATCACCTTAGGGAAGTCATGTATGTAGGACATGAAGCAGCTGCGTGCATTGCATCCAGTCAGGAAGCAGAGTGAAATGCAAGCTGGTGCTCGGTTTTCTTTGCCCTTTTTATTCACCCCAGTTCCATAACCATGGAATGATGCTGCCCACATTCATGGTGAGCATTCCCACTTCAGTTTATTCCTTAGGCAATTCTAGATTCTATCAAGTTGTTAATCAATATTATTCATGACAAAGATCACTTTACTTGTGACAAATCTAGCCAAGTGGTCTTCAAAAAATTTCAAACCAGAGCTATTTAATTCCATTTGTTTTCCACCTGACTGCCGTGTAAATCACTGTAAGACTAAAGATAAGTATAGGTACTCCTAGAGATCCGAAGTCCTGACTGCAGAGCATGATACTGCATTGTAGTGAGTTAAGACAGAATATGATGCCTTTAAGTCTCTTACTGCACAGATATGCATACACACATTTGCTAACACACACACGTACACACCCCTATATTTCCATGAGTACATACACACAATGCACATGTATGCATAATTGTGAATGCATGTAAACATATATGTACACATGTATGAGCACATTTTTACATAATAAAAAGCACTATGTGATGTCAATAGTGCAATATTAGTAAGAGGATAAATTTATAAGTCTCAGATCCTCTATTTGGTACCTTATAATTTAACAATGCTGAAACAGGGAGAAATGATGTCTGAAATCTTCAAGCATCAAAGTAGACTCTATGATTTTAATCCTAGCCCACCAATTACCTCTAGTTCTGAAACTAAGGGTGTTCACCACTACCACTTGGTTTTTATAGCAAGATAATATGTCAACTGGAATTAAAGGTGTGTGTCATTGTGGCTACTGGGATTAAAGGTGTGTGTCACTATGGCTACTGAGATTAAAGGTGTGTGTCATTGTGGCTACTGGGATTAAAGGTGTGTGCCATTGCTGCTGGAATCTAAGGTTGGCAAGTGTGGCTGTTTCACTTTTCTGATCTTCTTGCAAGCTTTATTTATTAAAATACAAATGGAAGGCCACACAAAGGTGGGTAGAGAACCTTGCCACATCATCAAGGTCATGATCACCACTACTGCTGTGAGACTTTCTCCTCTGACTTTCGAGTACAAGTCAAGTAAACCATGGACATGATCACCTAAATTCACGGTGAAGACCATTTATCTGTCTGTGTTGCATTAGCCAGCAGAGAGTGATGATAGAAACTCTAGGCTGACTCCACAACATGACTTCCAGGAAATTTGCACCATAAAGTCCTCCTCTACCTGGGACATTTGCTGTACCAATTTTAAAGGGTAAAGCATTGAAGAAAGAGCTCTCATTGAAAAACAGTATGTGGGAACCATTGTTTTATATCTGTTTTTATTTTGTTAGGGATGCTATTCCATAAAAAATAAAATGAAGCTAAACTGAATAAGAAACTGAAATCCCTGCCTTTAAATGTTAGTTCTACCACCTACTACACAGTTGATATTGAGAAAATTCCTAACCTACATTATTCAGTTTCTCTTTTCCTCTCCATCTCCCTCTTTTCCTTCTCCCCCACCTCTCTTTTCCCTTCCTACCCACTTCTCTGTTTCTCTCTGTGTCTCTCTTTCTCTGTTTCTCTCTCTCTCTCTCTCTCTCTCTCTCTCTCTCTCTCTCTCTCTCTCTCTCTCTCTCTC
>NC_022013.1:16010176-16020466 GCF_000317375.1 Microtus ochrogaster | reverse complement strand
CTCTCTCTCTCTCTCTGTGTGTGTGTGTGTGTGTGTGTGTGTGTGAGAGAGAGAGAGAGAGAGAGAGAGAGAGAGAGAGAGAGAGAGATACATTTGCATGTGCATGTGTGTGCAGATGTTCTGCCTGTGAATGAATAAGAGGGGTATGCAGACTCATGGAAAGTGTCTTCGTTCATCACTCTCTACCATACTTTTTAAAGATTTATTTTATTTTTCTTATTTGTTTGTGACTGTGTGCCTGAAAGTTGTTGCTCATGGAGACAAGAAGGAGTATCAGACTCCAGGTAAGTGTTGATAAACAAAGTTGCAAGCTGCAAGGTGTTGAGAACCAAACTCAGGATTTCTGGAAGACGAGTAAGTAGATTTAACCACTAAACAATTTTAAGAACAAAATATCATATGGTCTTGGGCCAGGTCTCAGTGAACTTACACTTCACTGATTTGGCTCTATAGAGCAGTAAGAACTCAGGATCCATTCCTTCTGTCCCTGACTCTAGAAGAACACTGAGTTTAAAGATGTCTGCTGCCATGCCCTGCTTTTTTTCTGGGTTCTGGATATCTAAATTATGTCTTCATGCTTTTATTGCAAGTATTTTGTCCATGGGATCATCTCCCTTCATCCAACTCCATGTTCAAAGTCAAATAACACCAGTGTGATGAGGAAAAAAATATGAGTCAACCTAAGAAATGAGCTTTTATTACCTCATAGCAATATATTATCAGATAATGATGATAATGAAAAAAATGAACACTTTATTCTAAATTAGCATTCTAAAAATTTTCCATTTATATTAGAATTATTATTTGGGTGTAACAAAGAAAATCTAGGGAGAAAAACTACAAAAACACTATAAAATTTCATAAAAATTGACATTCTTAACCTCACCTCAACTTGATGATATTTGTTTGAAAGAATTAATTTTAAATTAAGTAGAACATACGGAACCAAAGAAATGTTTAGCTCATTTTGAGCAGATAATGCTCTTGCAGAGGACTGTAGCTTAGCTGCTAGCTTCTATGTGAGGTGGCTGACAATACCTGCTTCAGAGATGATATCTATACAGTCATATGTACACCCGCACCAATAATTAGAAACCAATAAATATTTTAAAGCACCATTATGATAGAAATTGTTTGTACTTGATTTATGTCTGATCAATAGTAGTGATCCACAATTTTTGTTGAAGATAACTAATTTGAATTTTTTCTCAATAATAGTCTTGTTACCTGCATTCTGGTCATACATAAGACATTCTTTACTATCACAACCAGACACAAATATATAGCCTAATCCAAGATGGAAATGCTTTCCTTTTTTTTCTTTTTTTTTTTTTCTTTTTGGAATGGTGTAGTAATTGTTACTACAATCAAAGGACAATCTATATTTGGGAACAACACATCCCTGATGCCTTTGCTCCAGAAAGTAACTCACCTTTCTGCTGCATTAGACAAGACTAAGTTATTTACTGAATTTCTCCATGGGGAGAGATGTAGTTCAATTCCTTTAAGAGAATAACAACAATCCCATAATACCCACTTGTAAGTCTTCCTTAATCAAAAATTAAGATGTATGTATCTGAAAAGTTAAAGGTTGCTGAAATCTTGTATTTCAGTTTGTGTTTTCAGTTAATGATACAGAAGATCAAATTGGATTAATGAGTCTAAGATATTTTATGACTCAGAGAAAATAATAATTAAGTACTATCCAGATGAAGCATTAAAACACAGTATTGTAATTGAAGTGAGGTAGAGTCTGTGCTTTAGGAGCTGTTTTATTTTTATTATTACACTCCTTGAGACAAGTTCTCATATAATCAAGCTGCCTTTAAGCTCCCCATGTAACCAAAGATGACCTTGAATACTAATTGTCCTGCTTCCACAACTCAAATGTTCAGATGTGGCACCACAGTTCCTACAGCGCTGCAAATCAGAGCAGCTGTCACGCATATCAGACAAGCACTGGATCAATGAGCTACATCCAAGCCAAGGGTATTTTAATCTTGAAGCACCAGGCACAAACATAAATTGAAAATACTTTTTATAAAACTCTATGCATCTAGACTGAAATATTGCATTAGAGTCACATGATGTGATGGCTAGTTTTAAATCAACTTGAGAAAAGCTAGGGTGAAGTTGATACACACACACACAGACACACACACACACACACACACACACACACACACACACACACACGAGGAGGAAACCTCAATAGAGAAAATGCTTTCATAAGTTCAGGCTATAGGCAAATTATTGATCTTAGATGATCCAACCCATTATTGATGGTGCCATTCCTGAACTGGTGGTGCTGGGTTCTATAAGCAAATTGGCATTTAAGATATTCATCAATTTGACCACAAGGCAAGGCAAATTCAGGTACCCTCTTCTCTATTGCTTAGGGTCTTAGCTGGGTTCATCCTTGTGGATTCTTGGGAATTATTCTAGTGCCAGGTTTCCTGCTATCTCCATAATGGCTTCCTCAATTAAAATATCTCTTTCGTTGCTCTCATCTCTGACCTTCCTCCATCTCTACTATCCCGTTCCCTCAAGCTCTTCTCCCCACTCCTTCCACCCTCCCTTCTCTCCTCACCTTTCTGCTCCCAATTTTGTCAGGCGATTTTGTCTATTTCTATTTTCCTGATGGATCTATGTATGTTTTTCTTAGGGTTCACCTTGTTACATAGCTTCTCTAGGATCATGAACTATAGGCTCAGTATCCTTTGTTTTACATCTAGTATTCACTTATGAATGAGTACATACCATGTTCATCTTTCTGAGTCTGGGTTACCTCACTCAGGATGTTTTATTTTTTCTAGTTCCATCCATTTTCATGCAAATTTCAAGATGTCATTTTTTTTTTTACCACCGAGTAGTACTCCAATCTGTAAATGTGCCATATTTTCTTCATCCATTCTTCAGTTGCAGGATATCTAGGTTGTTTGCAGGTTCTCTCACAAATAATGCTGCTATAAACATAGTTGAACAAATGACTGTAATCAAATGAGTATCTTAAATGTCACCATAGAACCTTCTTCCTTCAACTGATGGAAATAGAGGCAGAGACCCGCAATGGAGCACTGGGCTGAACTCACAAGGTACAGTTGAAAAGTAACAGGAGTGAGAATATGAGCAAAGAGGTCAAGACAATGATGGGGACACCCACTGAAACAGTTCATTTGCGCTAATAGGAGCTCACCAACTCCAGCCAGACGGGGAAGGAACTAATATAGGTCCAAGCTAGTCCCTCTAAATGTGGATAACAGTTGTATAGCTGGGGAAGACTGCAGGACTACTGGCAGAGGCACCAGGATTTATCCCTACTACTTGTACTTATTCTCTTAGGATGGTTACCTTGCTCAGCCTAGATATAATAGGGAGGGCCTTGGACCTTCCACAAAGCAATGTGCCTTACCTGTTCTGAGGAGTGGATGGGGGTATGGTGAGGAAATAGGTGGAGGGAATGGGAGGAGAAGAAGGGTAGAAATTGGGATATGTATGTAAAATAAAAAAAATATTGTTTTCTCTTTTTAAAAAATGAAACAAATTATTAAAAAAAGAAAGTGAGGTTATTTAAGTCCAAGGTTGAGGAGTGCTGGTGTGTGTGTGTGTGTGTGTGTGTGTGTGTGTGTGTGTATGATGTTATTATATTTTAATTAAAAATAAAATAAATTAAAGAAAAAGAAAGAAAGAAAATGGGCATAGAAAGTCATCAGGAGCAAGACTCTAAGCAACATTTCTCCATGTACTCTGCATCTGTCCTGATTCCAGATTTCTAGCATGAGGTCTAGGGCTCACAATTTTTTATGACTAACTATTTTATGGGAATGGGAAGAAAATAGCACTCCCGTCAAGTTGTTTTTGTTCACAATGTTTAATCACAACAATGTAACCCTGACTAAGAAAAAAAATTGGTGCCAGGATTGTGGGATCTAGCTGTGACAGACCTGGCTGTGATTTGGGGAAGGACTGTAGAAGGACTTTGGAATTTGTCAAGGGAAAAACCATTGATTGGTCAAAACCTGTTGAACTGTTCTGTGGGAGCATAGAAGATAAAATATTGGGAGAAGTTCAGATGCTAGAAACCTAACTGGTAAATTTCCATAGGGAAATTTGAGGTGCATTTAAAGAGTCTATCTGGGACACTGCATACATTAAATTAAGAATTTATGGATCTAGACTGGTGGGGCTGAAGATTGTCTGTGATTGACAAGATATTTGAACCAATAAAGCAAAACCTTTGTTTGCTGGGACAATCAATTCTGCTCAGCTTGAGCTGAGAAATTACTGGTGACTGAGAAGAGACCAGTATTGCTGATTGTCTTCTGGGAAGTGTTTGCTCAGGGTCAGCACACAGAAGCTGTGTTCCAGAGGCAACCAAGGTTGTACCTCATACTGGGAATCGAATCTGGTAGTGCAACAATCATCTTGATGGCACGGGTTTGAAGGCATTAAGAGGTCATAGAGAGCAGCTGAGGCTTGGTATTACATAGCCTTGATAGACTCCTTAAACAGAGCCCAGAAAAGGCTATTGGTGAAAGTGCAGACCAGTTGCAGCAGAAGACCTCAGGATTTTGAAACTGCCCATACTGTAAAATGACCACTAAGGCATCAGCAACCATGAAGTGCACAGTCCTGAGCCTAAGAAACAAGCTATATGGGCAGCAGAGGGTGGAGTCAGAGAAAAGCCCACAGTTGAGAGACTGAAATTTAAAGATACTTAGGAGTTTTAGAAAGACTTTTGAATATTTTAAGGAAACTTTAAAACTTAAGTGTTTGAATTGGAAAGACTGTGGGACATTTAAGTTTGTAAAATGTTTTATGGTGTGGTATTAATGTTAATCTGTGATCTTAAGTGTGAACAAAAAGGGAAAGCCTATGGTTAAACAGTAATGTGTTTATAAGTCAAGTTGACATTGGATCAACTGTGGTGGTTACTAGTTATTTTAAATTGATATAAGCTAGAATCATCTGTGAGGAGGAAACCTCATCTGAGAAAATGTTTCCATAGGATCAGGCTGTGGACAAGCCCATAGGGCATTTTCATAATTATTGACTGATGTGGGAAGTTTCAGCCCATTCTTAGCAGTACCCATCCTGCACTGGTTTTCCTAATAAAGCAGGCTGAGCAAGTCATGAGCAGCATAGCCTCTGCATCAGGTCCTGCCTCCAGGTTCCTGCTGTGTTTGAGTACCTGCCTTGCCTTCCCTTAATGGACTCTTACTCATGATATCTAAGTGAAACAAACTCTTTCCTCCTCATGTTGCCTCTGCTCACACCATCACTTCACAGCAAGAGAAAAGGAAGTAGCACTCTCAGAAAGATCTAAACATGTTCCAGTGCAACCACACACACCGATTTAAAAGAAAAACTAGTCTCTCTGAGGTGGGAATAGTGGCTCATAGTTAAAAACTCTTGCCATGGAAACATGAGGATAGGAATTGTGGATCTCAAGAACCCACATGAATGCTGTGTGGGGATGTGGTAGCCTCCCCTTTAATTACAGTCTCAAAAGGTGGAGACAAGATTCTTGGAGCAGACTAGCTGCATAGGTGAGCTATGTGTTTGACTGAGAAACTTTGCCCCAAAGAATACTATGGAGAGTAATCAAAAAAACTTCTAGTATCAACTTCAAGCCTCCACAAGTATCCCCTGAATACACACACACAGACACAGACACAGACACAGACACAGACACACACACACACACACACACACACACACACACACACACACGTATGCAGACCACATAAAAAAGACAAAAGTGAAGGCAGAAGTATGTGAATCCTTGAGAGCCCGAATAATTGGATATGACAGGGAACACTCACAGTTAACAAAGAGAGCGGCCACCACATGAGAAAGCAAGAGCCTGCCTTCCACTTTATTTTAAAGGAATTACATCAGCAGGCAGGAACTCAGCCACCATCTGGCCAGATAATCCAAGGTGGGGCAAATATCCAGTACAAAAAAGTTTAAAATTCTCCCAGATATCATTTCTTCAGTTGGATTATTGTTAAAGATAAGGATATCCCAGGACTAAGTTTACCCACCATTCCCAGTTCCTTCTGAAGCTGCAACCAATTTCTTCCCTTTTACTTTTGAATCAAAGTTGATTATTCCTTCTCGTAGTCTATATCTCCCAGAAAAGACCACCTCAGTTTCCTGTTCCTATATTTTCCTTCCTGTTTCAAATATATGCACTTGATTGATAGCCTTTTGTATTGCTATAGACAGATGCCATAACCAAGGTAACCTATCTATAATAAATCATTTAATTTGGGGATTTTCTTACAGCTTCAGAGGGTGAAACCATGACCATTATAGTGGGAAAATGACAGCAGATAGGTAGCTATGGTGTTGGAGCAGTAGCTAAGAGCTTAAATATTGAGACAAAAACCACAAACCAGAGAGAGATAGACAGAGAGAGAGAGAGAGAGAGAGAGAGAGAGAGAGAGAGAGAGAGAAGAGAGAAGAGAGAAGAGAGAAGAGAGAAGAGAGAGAAAGAGAGCTAATTGGGAATAGTATATCATTTTGAAACCTCAAAGCCCACTCCCATTGACATGTCTCTTCAAATAAGGCTACAAATCCCAGGTCCACTAATTTTTGACCAAGCATTCAAATATACAAGTCTATGGGAGGGATTCTCATTCAGACCACTACAATAGTTAACCCCAAAGTGAACCTTTTGCTTTCATACTCACAGCTGGTAGATGATAGAGACATGGTATTCAGTGTCAGCACAGTGTCTAGACACTGTAATAATGTGAAGTTGTCAATAGACACACTGGTGCCGGGATAGTCATTACTTGTTTGAAACAATTTTCACAAAGGAGAGATTTTACTCAGTGGGATACAATTGTAAGGACATGGAAAACTTTACAAAGCTTTACTTGATTAGGATCTGGTTAAGACACATGCCCTTTGTAACATCATAGGAGCCATAGGCACAACACAATGAACTGGCAGTGTTTACTCCTTAGGACACTGATTTCATCACTTTTATCGCTAGCATTTTGTCTGACTAAATCCAAATGGGGGAATGAAGTCAGGTAGAGTCAGAAACAACCAGACAGGTCCAGAGAGACTGAATGCTGGTGCCACCTATGTTTCTGAATTCATCAGAATTCTGTGAGCTGACCCGACTTCACACTCAAATTCTCTCTCGTCATTATGCTGAACTGCACGTGATATATGTTTAAGACATTAAGAGATAAGGAGCCATATTCACCTCCCAATGCACTTGAGAGATAAATTCACTTAGAATACAACTGTATCACTTTGGAAGTCTCCGTTCCAAAGAGTCTGCTAGATACATTACAAAGTCAGTTCTCTTTAATATTCATATAATCTTTAAACTCAGAAACCTAGCTTGGTAGATGACTCAGTAGGTGAAGCACTTGCTGTGTAAGCATATTGCTCAAAACCCACAAGTAGTTAGAGGTGGGTGGGAACATGAAGCTCCTCCTTTGAGACAGGAAAGAAAAAGAGGAGGATTCTTAACAGCTTTCTATCCAGGCAATCTGCTGTACTCAGTGATAAACAAGAGACCCTTCATCTAATGAGGTGGAAGTCATGGGCCAACATCCAAGACTGTCCTCTGACCTCCACACACATCTGTGACAGGCACATATGCAACAGTATTCAAACAAATAACAAACACACATATACCCATAGATACACACCGCATCATACATACCAATCATTATTCACTTAGTAATTTTGTTTCTTGGTCTTATATTGACTGTACTAGAATCATAAGAAAACCCAACTGTGAACACAATCAAAATGAAATCATAGTCTTTAAAAACGAGGACTGCAAAAAATATACTTTTCATTGATAGTGTAACCTCTTCTTTGACATCATCTATATGTTGTATGGAGCATTCAGGATTCTCATTTAGCTATACTGTGCTGCTGAGGAAGATGCTGTAGACTTGAAATACAAATGGAAGGAATCTGAGAACTAAACAACCCATTCAGTAACACGCACCATTAGAACTTGCTTCAGCTTACCAGATCAAAAACATTTGAAGGTTATCACTCATTGCTCTAAGAATTCCTGATTAATGGGGTTCCATGCAAAGTGAGGCAGAATTCATCTTATTTCTATGTAGCTTTTTAGATTTGAGTGGATACAGGAAGCCACATGAGCAATTGTTTAACCCATTTAGCCCTTAGAAATAATGTCTCTGTTAGGTTTATGGTTTGAGCTACCAATTCACCAAGCAGGGGAGGGTTGTCAGCATTACCTGTAAAAACAAATACCTATCAGTATCCTATGAATACCATATTAATGTCAATTTAGGATTGTATCATTATGATTATTTTCTATTTGACATTAACATGTTTCCATATTTTAAAGAGTATTTTTCCCTAAATCTATATAGATCATGAAGAAGTTACTTCTTAGGAAAACATTAATAACAACCCTTTAATTCTGGCTTTTAGGAAAAATATATTAGAATAGAGTTGGTCTGGAGGTAGGTTAAGAAATACAACAATTGCCTATCAAGTGGAGCCCCTAATTTCAGTCCCCAACCAGAAAAGTCTCCACCAATTGCAATGTTGTTGCAGTTATTAAGGGTTGATGAATTTAGGAACTTCAAATTTTTTGAATTCTATGATCTATTGGTTCTGATGAAAGGATCAAGTGAAACAAAGGCTTTAAAACACACAGATGAGCTGATTTAGATGAATGCCCAAGAGTACCTTCTGAGGCATTAGGAAATTGTCCAGGAAAAGATGGCTTGTTCAAATGATTGACTTGCTTAAATATGTTTCTCTCTCCTTCTTTGTAAAATGTTACCTTATCTTTCTCTTTTTGGTGTGTATCTTTGTACATATATAGATTTGTGATTGTATGTATGAATGGATATACACATATTTGTGATTGTGTATGGGGTGGGGGTGTCTCTTAGGGTTTCCTCCTAATACTGCAGTTCCCTTTGGGCACCACTTTCTTTCATACCACTACAGTGCATGTGTACCAGAAAACAGCCCTAACTATCATTTCTCAGGCAGTGTATGTTTTCTCTCTTTTATTCAATTTTAGTGTCTTTTATCTTACTGTTTTATTATTGCCCTGGAGCCTATTAAGGAGGCTAGACCAGCTGAAGAACCAGCTGCAAGTATCCACTCTACTTCTCCAGAACTGGGATTTGAAGTGCATGCCACTATGCCTGGGGTTTTCCGCGAGATCTGGGGCAACCATTCAAGGCAATCACTATTTTTTGAGTGACCTCATCAATCTCCCATACAACTTTCCCTTAATGATATTAATTTAATATTGGCTATAATAAAGTAAAATATTTGAAGTTGGGCAAAATGACAGTGAGCAATTAAAAGTCCAATTTAGCAGCATCTTATGATTTTCCCTAGAAAAGCATCTTCATTCATGGATATTCAACACACTGTGGCTTTATTATTTCATTGTTTTGTGATTATATATATATATATATATATATATATATATATATATATATATATATATATATATATATCTGAGCGCTACAGTACATATTTGTAGCTTAGAGGATGTTGTGGGGAAACTTTGCTCTCCCTCCCACCAAGGGAGGTCCTGGAGCTCAAACCAAGATTCTCAGGCTTAGCCGGGCGGTGGTAGCGCACGCCTTTAATCCCAGCACTCGGGAGGCAGAGGCAGGCGGATCTCTGTGAGTTCGAGACCAGCCTGGTCTACAAGAGCTAGTTCCAGGACAGGCTCCAAAACCATAGAGAAACCCTGTCTCAAAAAACAAACAAACAAAAAAAAAGATTCTCAGGCTTGGTGGCAGGCATCTTGCTAGCCCCACCTCAGTTTTAATATGGACAGTGGCATTGGTTCTCTTCGTGGGCTAGAGTCTCCACCGTAGAAGTCCTCAGAAAATAATCTCTTCTATTTATCGTGGTGCCTAAAGTGCCAGGACTAGTACAGAGTATGTACTAAATCACCAGGCTTTAGGACCGTGAATTGTTCCTTGCTCTCACAGAAAGAAAATGAACAAACTCTGTTTGACTTTGAAATGGAAGGCTATTGAGGAAAAACAAGACAAATTTTATACACATTTTCCCCTTAGAATCTACTATGAAAAATGCTTGCAAATCTTTATTTTACAGTAGAAAATGTCCCTCAGAGTAATCTTTCCTGAAATCGTGGAGTGGGTGACATTTGTTATCAGGTCTGTGTATCATTTCTACTCTACCCTTGCTTTCTCTTTGCCATGCTACCCACACATTCATTTCTGCCCAAACCTGTCTTGTTTTCTCCATTTGTGTACCTCTCTAAAGCCTGCCACC
>NC_022013.1:16008360-16009979 GCF_000317375.1 Microtus ochrogaster | reverse complement strand
CCCCCCCCTCTCTCTCTCTCTCTCTCTCTCTCTCTCTCTCTCAGCTTTTACTTTTTAGAAAAAACATGCATTTATTTACTTGGTAGGAGGGGTCACATGTGTAGAAATCAGAGGAAATTTTTCAGGAGTCCATTCTCCTTTATCATATGGGAGTTGGGGATTAAACTCAGGTCATTATGTTAGTAAATAGAGATCTTACTCATTGGAGCACCGACCCACCCTTCCCTGCTTTCCCTCAGGCTATTGTGTCCCTTAAATCATGAGCCAGATATATATGGCTCCATTCATTTTCTACTGGAGTTCATTCATCACCACAAATTTGAGCTTAATGGTGATTCCAAATCATCATCCTAAAAGCATTTTTGGTGTGGAGGGAAGCTGTGTGGCTTGCAGAAAATATTTTCATTTGCAAAGTGGGGAAGTTCATTCAATTCTTTATTCAGTCATAACCTACTCCACTCCTATGTGACACCCAATATAAAAGCACCGTAAACAGAGAACAATACGGCACTCAAACTCTCAGGCATCTTTCATTACTCTTTCTTGTATGCATGCCATTGTTGGGTTGATTCAGATAAGTGAAGGGTTCTATGAACATTGTGTCCAACTTCCTAGAATCAAGCTTCCTAGAGAGATTTTAGGAGAGAATGTCATTCTAGCTTCTATTGCACATGGATGGTTTCATGTAAGCTTTGGCTAGGCAGAGGGTTTAGTCAATAAATTCATTGCCTTTCAAGTATTAGGACTTTCATTTAATCACTGAACAGAAGTAAAATACTAGAACTAGAGGTGAGGCATATGTCTATAACCATAGCATTGGGGAGACAGAGACAGACATATTCCTAGACTTGCTGGTCAACTAGGCTAGCACACTCTATAACCTTCACTGTAGAATTAAGATGAACTAAGTCTGAAGATCAGTACTTATCCTTGGGTCTACACACACTCCCACGAGGCTGAGATTGATGATAGGAAAGCTTTAACTTTCCCCTCAGATTCCTACTATGTCAGTTGAAATGAAGATTCAATGACTCAAAACACTTTGAAAATACAGGATGAGCTAAACCAGATGAATGCAAATGAATCACAGTGTAGGAAAAAGCACTAGAGTCACAGGTCACTTGAGAAGGTAGAGTTAAACAAGAAGATGGGTAGGAGAGAGCAATGAGGGAATATGAACCAATAAGAAATCTTGAAATGATAAATACAATAAACTGTTATACAGCATGATACTAGCATAAACACCCATTATTCTGAGAAGCTCTACCAAGAGCTTTAATATATTGAGTTTCAGACTTCAAATTTGTACTGTTGTTCTATTCAGGAATGAACAAAATGAGAGAACAAAATGAGGAATTATCCTCATCGGTATCTCCATGTGTCACCTAGTATAAAAAGTGCAAATCCTACAAGGAGGGAAATGCTTCATTTTCTATGCTCCAGGTTCTCAGATATCAGTTTCAATTAAATATGCAAATACGTGTTTGTTCATGTGTATGTCAGCAAACGGATATGCACACTTACACAGATTCCTGCACACACACACACACACACACACACACACACACACACACACACACACACATACACACCATACACAATATAAAGAAGCAGCCAGA
>NC_022013.1:15985273-16002286 GCF_000317375.1 Microtus ochrogaster | reverse complement strand
TGGCTATGGGAAATAGACAAAATTGCCTGGGAGAAAATTGGGATCTTGGGGGTGGGGTGGGAGGGGGGTAAGGGGGATGGGGAGAAATAAATATTCTTAAACAGAAAGTGAAATTTCACAAAACCTGTATGAGAACAAAAGGAGAACCCACTTTTCTTTTTTTTTCTTTCTTTCTTTTTTTGAATTTTCGAGACTGGGTTTCTCTATAGCTTTTTGGTTCCTGTTCTGGAACTAGCTCTTGTAGACCAGGCTGGCCTCGAACTCACACCTGCCTCTGCTTCCTCCTGAGTGCTGGGATTAAAGGCGTGCGCCACCACCGCTTGGCTGAGAACCCATTTTTCTAATGTGAAGCTTCAATCCTCATTCTTCATTCAGCTCAGTTTCCTACTTCATTTAAGGAAATTCAAGTATGTGTGAGTACACAGACACACATACATACACACATATAGAAATTCAAGTAAAAGTTGACTTTCTAGTCTAGAAAATTTAAATTAAAATGTTATTTTACTTTATTGATTACTTTTCTCTCTGATTACTAACAATTAACCAACAAAACAATTACCACAAATAATGAACCAATAATGATTAACTAGTGTTCTAATAAAGTAGACACGAACGGTTTTCTGCACCATTGCCACAAGTGTACCTGCTTATATCCTGCTTCAAAACCTGTACCAAGACAATAGATGGGTGCAATGTCTGCAGTTGCTGACCACAGCAACAGAGACTACTCAGTCATTAATTTTAACAGCATCCACCATAAAGTATAGGAAAGAGAAACAGACCTGTGACTTTGCCTAGAACAAGCGACCTTGCTGTTCTGAACTCAACTTCTGGGGAGAAGCTATAGCTGAAGAGTTGTTGGTCCACCTGTAGGAAAATAAAACAACACCGTGCATGAGCCCAGGTTTTTATAAGGCATAAAGCAAAACTTTTGTTAAAAAGTTTACAGTTTCACACAGTTCTGTTCAGGGGTTTTCTTTCAAGGGAGATTTGAAGTGTCATGGAACTTGTTCCACAAAACAAACAAAGTACCCTTTCTTTCTTCGTTGTAAAATAAGATCTTTTATAGATTTCTATTTCCTTGGAGAGCCTACAGACCTATTGTCAAGTATTTATCTCCCTACTGAGAAATTTTCACCCAATTTTTCACTGACAGCAAGTAAACAGAAAAGCCCATCTACTACCTGCAATGGCACAATAAATGGAACCCAACATATTCACTTATTCCTCCCCCTTTACTCCTATAGCCACCACCTCTTTCTTTTCTGAGCTAACCCTGACCTGTTCTTGGGTGTGGACTGTAGGGCTTCCTATTCACGAAACATAGTTTGGTAAATACTCGAGGAAAGCTGCACATATTGTTACCAATAAGAGAGACAACTGATTATGTCACATTGGAGGCTCAACAAAAGTCACTGCTGGATTCTCCAGGGCTTTATTTTCAGGGTATTCCTTTAGTAATCACCTCTGACTTCACATACCACTGATTCTGGCTTGTTCCCATTCTCTTTCTCCTTCTGGGCTACACCACAAATATATTCTCATTTTTCTCCATCTAGTCAAAGCCAATAGATTCTTCTAATCTCTATTACTTTGGTGAAGAGTGTACATCTATGTACATAAAAGTCAGGGGACAACCCCAGGTGCCATTCCTCAGGTGTCTGAGACAGAATCTTCTTTTGGTCTAGAACTTCATCAAATAGGCTAGGGTACCTGGCTAGCAAGCTCCCAGGGATCAACCTGTCTCTATCTCTTCTCTTAACATCTCAGGGTTTGCAAGTATGTGTCTGTCATCTCTCCTAGGTTGTTATAATGTTTCTGGGATCTGAACTGAGTTCTCCTACTGACAAGGCAAATGCTTCATCAACTGAACTCTGACTCCTGTCCTCCAATCTCCACTCTGAATATTATTCTATCCACATCATTTCCTAATACATATGCTAGAAAGAAAGACAGACAGTAATACAATGGGGTGAATGAGTTTGATTTGCTTAAGGAAAATCAAACGGATCAGGACTAATATCTAAGCTATCCACTCAATTCATCATCTTATCACTTTCTTTCTATACACATCTGCTAAGAGTGAATCTCTTCGGGAACCTCCTGACCTTGCCATTTATCCTGTGACTTTAGTACAAACTATGATCCATAATATGTGAATTAATACTACATTGCTGCTCTGTGAATTAGACCATAATATTTCTTATTTAGTAAAGAAAATATGAAACTTGATATAAGTGCATACTTCCAAATGTCTTTCTCCTTACAATTCTATAGCATAGATCAACCTAGTGACAGATAACTCACAAAGATGAATAAGTTAGCCAAGCCACACATTATTGTATTAACAGTTGTCTGTGGCCATGTAATTTCAGGAACTTGGAATCCCTCTCTATGTCTTCAAGTACCCAGACTTTTCTACCTATCCATGAAAAGGCAATTTGAAAATTCAAATTAGGATTATGGGGACAGTGAGGAGTCTTGTGATATTGGTGGTTGAGTGCATTGATAAGCACCTGTACTTTCTCTCTGACAGGTAGGCAGCATTTTGGAAATGTTCCTTACTGCCTGAGCACAGACTAAGGATATACCAGGGACCTGCTTTTTGCTCTTGTTTTGTTTGTTTGTTTACTCTAAACAGCTTTTTCCAGATGAAGAGAAAGAAATATAGATTTGATTGAGAGGGGGTATGGATGATCCAAAAGACAAACATGCTGCCTTCCTGAACCAATAAACTGACCTAAGGATAAACACATGAAGTCTCTGCTCTAGTCTTTTCTGCTGCCCCCAACACTTTACAAATAGCAAGTGGCTGCTTATTATTGACTATCAATATTGATTGGTGAAAATACGTAGACCGCGAAGGCAAGCACATACATCTTACTGCTCTCTCTGTCTTCTACTTCCCTGTTTTTTATTTGTGAAGAGCACAGAAAATAAAAAGGTGCTAAAAATGTTATATGTGAAATGCTCTACAGGACATGCCACAGTTTTCCATCAATGCTTCATTAAAAGTATAAACAAACAAAGCTTGTAGGGATAGCTCAGTCAGTGAAGTGTTTGCCATATGAATCTAAGAACGCGAGTTTGATCCATAGAACCCATGTAAAATGTCAGGTGTGGTGCAATGTATTTGTCATCCCAGGGCTTGGGAGGAAAAGTCAAAGAGACCTCTTGAGCTTGCAGGAGAGCCAACACAGCCTCCTTTCTAGATTTCTAGACCAATAAGAGTTCTTGTATCAACAAAAAAGAAAGAAAGAAAGAAAGAGAGAGAGAGAGAGAGAGAGAGAGAGAAAAGAAAAAAAAACCCCGAGGAGGAACTGTGACTCCTCAGTAATGAGACCTGAGGTTGTCCTCTGACCTCTACATGGCACCTACACACAGTACACAAGCAGGAAGTTACCATTACCATTTACATGTATTTCTACCATTTACAGTTCAGCAACAACATTCTCCATCCAAACAAGCTCAAAGGTGTGACCCTCTACTCATTTCAGGAATATTGTAACCGCTAATAATTTAATTTCTGAGGGTATAGGAATTATTTGCATGAAACATTCAATAATTATTCCTAAACATACATCTAATTAGAATAACTAGTAATCATTCTTCCTCACAAAGTCCACATCAAAATGGTCTCCAGTGCTGCTCACTGGCAACCCTTGAAACTCTCTCCACGGTCCCCTATGAAATGTTTCAAGGACATAGAATCTACCTGGATGATTTTGGTCTCGTGGCACTCACGGTGCTCTAAAGCATATCTTTCCATGCACGATCATAGATAATTCAAAAATGGAGACTAGACCCAGTATACCCCCAAGCTTAAAACCAAAACTCATCCCACTTGTCTTAATTTAGTAATAAACTTGAAACAGCCCAGAATCACCTGGAAAAGTCTTAAAGAGAGACTGCCTATATTGCATTGACCGGTGGGCATGTCTGTAAGGAAAAATCTTAAGTTAATTGATGTGAGAAGACCCAGCCCACTGTGAGCAGCCCTATTTTCTAATCAGGGAGTCCTAAACTGTATGACATTAGAGAAATTAAGCTAACACAAGCAAACAAGTGATCATAGATACATTCATTTCTCTTTGCTCTTGAAAGCTGAAGGGACTAGTTTTTTTTTTTTTTTTTTTTTATTTCTGCCACCCTGACTTTGCTCTAATGGTGGACTGTAACCTGGAATTAAGAGCAAAACTAAATCCTTTTTGCCTGTAGTTGGGTTTTGTCAGGATATTTATCATGGCAACAGCCATGAAGCTAGAACATCTCCCCTTGTCCACAAGGTCACATCTATTTTAATCACACAGCTCCTACAGCCATGTGGAATTCAACTATTTTGTTCACAAATGTTCACTGAGGACCTAGTGCTAGGGACTGCTGGGTAAAGAACAAGCTTGGCCATAACAAATGCAAACTAAGTTTCTGTTTTAACCACACTTACATTCTAGAGTTCTAGCAGAGGGGTACTGAATATAAAGCAAATAAATACATTATATTCCATATCAGATAACATGAGTTCCTAAGAGAAAGCAATAAAATGAATCACTATATGGTAAAATCAAAGGAACAGGTTGCAGGACATCAGGAAAGGTCTAGATAAATATAGACACTGCTATATTGAGAAATGTATACCATTAAAAAGCACCTAATTGACAGGGCAGTGGTGGTGCACTTGAGAGGCAAAGGCAGAAGCAGGCGGAACTCTTTGAGTTCAAGACCAGCCTGGTCTACAAGAGCTAGTTCTAAGACAGCCAGAGCTGCTGCACAGAGAAATCTTGTCTCAAGAAAGTACATAATTGAATAAGATAATCAATTACATAACTATAGATACAAAACTGCAGGAAGTCTAGCAGAATCCTGTGTGCACCAATGGTTAGGAACGATAGGAGAGATAACAGAAGACTCACAAAGAGACAGCAGAGATTGACTGATCGTGCAGAAGAAACCTCACTGACTGATAAAAAAAAAAATGTGTAAGTCAAGACCCAAAGGATGGGAGCAATCTCTGCTTCAGATGTCAGCAAGAAAAAGGCTGACATGCCCCCCATGGTGGGTAGCACCTTGGTCCATTGGAGAAAAGCTTGGGTCCAGGAAACCTTGGATTTGCCCTGGTCTAGTTGCTATGAAAGGCATGCATTATAGTTATGGGGGGACTCCTGGAGTACTGGGTGCCTTCTATTCCTGGGAAAGTGATGCACCCCTCAGGCAGTGAAACCTTCAGGCCTCTTTAGGTTTCTCTGTATTTTTTCCTTAGAAGTCAAGAAAGTGTGAAAGCTTAACAGGACAATTGGTATTAGACATTAATCACATGTATCCTGTATAGCTTGGAAATGTCATTGAATCCTGATTAGCACAACTGTATTGATCCTGGCAATTGCAACTATATTCTGTAGAGGTGGTTTCAGGCAGACCTGCTTTTTGTCCCACCTGGCTCCTGCATGGCTAGATTTACACCCAAAATAATAACATACAAACTGTATTCATTTAAATGCCTCCTGGCCCATTAGTTTCAGTCATTTATTGGCTAATTCCCACATCTTAATTAACCCATTTCTAATAATCTGTGTAGCACCATGAGATGGTAGCTTACCAGGAAAGATTCAGCATGTCTGACCTGGTGGCTGGCTCCATAGCATCTGACCTAGAGAGGAGAGGCATGGCGATTGCCTCACTTCCCTCTTCCTCCCAGCATTCTGTTCTGTCTACTCCACCACCTAAAGGCTGGCCTATCAAATGGCCAAGGCAATTTCTTTATTAACCAATGAAATCAACACAAAACAGAAGACCCTCCCACATCAATATTCTGTTCCTGACAAGGGTCTAAAGAGTCTGATTTCTCTCAATAAAATTGTCACAGGTTCAGTCTATCTGGGGCTCCTCAAAACCAAGTATGGCTTTATGCCTTGACAGCAATATCAGATAACCCTGGCTTGGTAAGAAAGTGTGGGCATTTGCACCTAGGGATGTAAAATATTGCATCTTACAGGAAAGCTCATTAAGCTTAATAAGTAACTAACTCAAAGGCTTCAGGAAGGCCCTGAAACTGACCAGATACACTAGGACTAGGCCCATAGTTCCCCAAACTGAGTTGATTGATCTGACTTCAAGTTGTACAGTGCATGCCAGGTTTCCAGCTTTAGTGAGTTGCCACCTATGCTAAATTGAATTGTAGTCATGTTGTCAAATCACTTCTGTTCCTGTAAACACTCATCTACACTCCTGTTAGTAATCTCAATAAAACTTAGTGGTTCATTGATTTGGACTTAGAGACATCCTAATCTTGGTTTGTTGTTTATTCTCTATATGGAGTGTGTAGGCATTTGTTCATGCTTCTATTGAAATATTTCACACAGCACTTAACTATTGGGCTCTGCAAATACAACTTCATTCATATTTTGAACAGTACAATTTTGAGTAATCTGGTGGGACTATGGGGACGGAAAGCGAAACAATTGATTTTGATTGTCAGCTACATGAAATTTAGAATTATCATGGAAATAAACTTCTAGGCATATCTGTGGTCAAGTTTCTAGATTGGATTAATTGAAACAGAAAGACCCACCTCAAAAAAGTGTGTCACCACTACATAAAACTGGCTAAAAGAATGAAGTGAGCTAACACCTTCATTCATCTCTTTGCTCCCATACTGAGGACAGAATGTGACCAGCTGCCTCATATACCTGGCACAATAGCAGACTGTACTTTCCAATTGCAAACCAGAACCATGTTTCTTAGGCATTTTGTCACAGCAAAAATAAAGTAACTAAATCAGAAGTTACACTTTGGAAATTGGAGTATATTAAGTTTTCCAAGGAATTTGAAAATAAAATGATAAAATTCTGGAAAGAAATGGAATTCTTCCCTTGATCCAGAGAGATCTTGGTTGACTTGTTTGTTTTCTTGTTTCTAATGCATTGAATAATTACATAGTTTGTGTTTGAGGGAGCTATTAGTGGAGTTGGAAAGGTGGGAAAATAGGAGGTTGTAGAAGCTACGCTTGTTAGACAGGCGTGAGAGCTGACTCACATAGGCAGTTGGGCAGGCCTTAAACCTTTGAGACATTCAGCACTCAAATGTCATGGGAGGAATAGAGCCCTCATGTCCAGGTAGGAGGAGATGGGGCAGGAGGAGCTAGGCTAATGAAATTGTGTGATATGTCTTATAAAGAATACATTGTTTGCAGAGGAAGAGAGCAAAGTCATCTTCTAAGAGGGCAGATTTCACTGCATCTGTTGCTTGCAAGAAAAGAACATTTGAAGTGACAATTGTAGAGAACATATATGAATAGATTAAACTCATTGGTGATTGCTAAGCTGATGAACACTCTCCCTTTAGGTTATGATGAAAGAGGGCTCATCCAGACTTTGGCTGAACTTTATATTCAGCAATGCCCTGCTCTTCTCTTGACTCTTTATAGAGTCACTAATCTTTCAGAGAAGCCTACCACACTGTTTTCTTAGATAGCTATGCCTGTGATCACACGAATCATTTTTTCTTTATTTTATTGATTTTTTGAGCTCTCCCTTTTTTTTCTCTGCTCCCCTCCCTGCCTCTATCCTCCCCTTCAACCCCCTCCCATGGTCTCCATGTTCCCAGTTTACTCAGAAGATCTTGTCTTTTCTACTTCCCATGTAGATTAGATCTATGTATGTCTCTATTAGAGTCCTCATTGTTATTTAGGTTCTCTGGGATTGTGATTTGTGGGCTAGTTTTCTTTGATATATGTTTTAAAACCACTTATGAGTGAGTACATGTGATAATGGTCTTTCTGGGTCTGTGTTACCTTACTCGAAAATGATATTTTCTAGCTCCATCCATTTTTGCCTGCAAAATTCCAAATGTCATTAATTTTTGTGCTCTGTAGTACTCCACTGTGTAAATGTACCACATTTTCCTCATCCATTCTTTAGTTGGGGGACATGTAGGTTTTTTCTAGGTTCTGGCTATAGCAAACAATGTTGCAGTGAACATAGTTGAGTACATGTCCTTGTGGTATGGTTGAGCATCCTTTGGATATATATCCAAAAGTGGTATTACTGGGTCTTGAGGAAGGTTGTTTCCTAATTTTCTGAGAAATCGCCACACTAATGCCCAAAGGGGTTGTACCAGCTTGCATTTCCACCAGCAATTCAGTAGTCTTCCCTTTACCCCACAACCTCTCCAGCATAAGTTGCATCATTTGAGAACCTTCTCTGTCTTCTTTTTTGCCAGCCAGCTCTTCCTTGTTGTCAATGCCCGCTTTGTACTAGGAAGTGAGTAGTGATGCATAGAGGAGACCTGTTCCTTCCTGAGGGTTTCCACAACACCTGTGTCCTCCACTGTTCCCACCTGTACCCTATGCCAATTCCCATATAGCCCTTGCTGTAGTCTTCTGTACTTTCCTCTTTGCAAGCAACCCTTCATAGCTCAATATGGTTAAGACCTAATTAAACTTGAGCACAACCAGAATCGACAGTGCTTCCTCTTCCTCTCAAGTAGTTTCTGATGGAATAACTCTGGTGAGGATTCGAAAACTTTCATTTCTATCTATTTCCCAATTGATCACAGTACCAGTGAGAAGAAGGAGCATGTCTCAGGGCTTGACTGGAGTCTAAGGCAACTCTATACTACAGTATGTGGCTGGGGATAGAAGCTCAGACATGTGTGAGGGAGAAGCCTTAGTATGCAAGCTGAGTAAAAAAACGAGAAGTGAAATACCTGAACAGAAAGCTCAGGCCCCTCGCGGCTAATCTTCACCTGATGCACCCTTCTGTTGGCCAAGTTCTCTGTGCTGATGGTGAACACGTGACTTTCTTCCTTGGTGAGCCGATAGCGAACTTGTAAACTTCCTTGAAAGCAAAAAAGTAGGGGAGGATTAGAATTAAGAATAGCAAGCACAACACAGAAAAACGGGATTAAATTGTTCAAGAATTATTTGTTTCTGTTTTCTGGGTCTCAATGACTTAGCACTAAAAATTTTTAAAATCCATAAATTCATCAGAGTTGAAATATAAACTTCTGAATATAGCTACTAAACAAAATGAGTGTGTCTCTGTGTTGTTCTTCTTTATTCTATATGTACTATTTTAAATTAAAAGTCTAGTTTGAGATCATCATGGTGGTGTAGAGCTATAATTTCAGCATTTATGAGGTGGAGACATGAAGATTGGGATTTCAGGACAGCTGGGTTAGAGTGAGATCCTGCCTCACAAGAGCAGCTAGAAAGAAGGAGAAAGGGGATAAAGAGAAAGAAAGAAAGGAAGAGGGAGAAGGGGAGAAAGGGAGAAGGGGGAGGAGAGAAGAAGTAAGAGGAGCACTTTGACAAGCACAGCCACAGACCACTTTTGTAACTGGAATATGAAAACATGAGCATGACTTGATTATTCTCATAGAATGGTTCTCTCAAAGTTACCTTCCTCCTTCTGAGGTTGAGGAAGAAGAAACCTACCTGTTTCCATCCATTGATGTGTAATGTAATGTTTCCAGTTTAAGTATGGTCTCATTAACACTCGGTGACCAACCTAAACCTTCATGACAAAAGTCAAATTTTGCCAGGAGAGTGTTTTTTCAAGTAAATTTTCACTATCCCTGGGGTCAGGAAATCAATCCACTGATCCTCAGAGGCTACAAAACAGATGGAAAATAAATGGAATTTAGGAAGTATATGAAGGTATATGAAAGGTGTATGAAGGACTTTCCTCCTTGCCTTTTTTCCATGGGAGGGGAAAGGAGAGGATTGGGGGAGTGAGGAAGACAAAGTGTTGCAGCATAAATGGAATGGCTACTTTAGTGTGATTTCCATTTTCATTGGGAAAGCTACTCTACATGGAAAAAGTGATGTGGAAGACAAACATTCACTGGCTTCTTTATCCCAGGCATGTTTTCCCATTTCTCCTCTTCAACATGGCTAATGGCCTCAATTGCTCTGTCAACTCTGAGGGTTCATGACCACTGTATGTACAGTTGGGGTCTTCCTCAGACACCAGAAGTTCTCTCCTGTAGTACACACAGGAGCACAAAATGCTGGGAGCAGAGTACAGTATCATATTCTGAGAGCATTATGGAGAAAAGTACATTTACTCAAATTTGGGCTAAGAAGTATGATTCTGATCCATACCTTCACATTTTCCTGTTGCTTTTATCTTCCTCAACAGACTCATTTTTCTTATTGCGGACAACCGTAGGAAAACAACAGGGCTTGTGTTCAAGACTGATATTCTTGGTCACCATGCCAGTGCTTCCACACTCTTTGCCTTTCTCTGCCTCTTTCTATGACTGTTAATATTCATTGTCTCTCTCTTCCCTTGGGTTCTCTATCACCACACTCCTTTCTCAAGCCTACACAATGGTAAACACTTTAGATTTACAGTCCCAAAGGTAGCGAACTGTCACAGGGAATGCACTATCAATATAACAAACTAAAGAATAGGCTAAGTACCAGGTCAGAAGCACATTGAGAGCAATGCATCATACCGCATTTTTCCCACTTGGTCTCATTTTTCTCTCTAGTATACATTAGTAGTGTTGTGCATAAATGGGATACTTTTTCTGCATGAATTTGGGCAGAGAGATTTGCTGTTTATAATATGGAAATTAAAAATAAAAATGATTTTTGGGATGCAGTTATCTCCTTTTTTCCACATATGTTCCTTAAATAAATATTTGTAATAGAATGCACTCTGGTCCCCAGTAAGTACTGTATAAAATTTTAGTGGGTTCTTTTAATGTTGATACACTCAAATATATATATATATGTGTGTGTGTGTGTGTGTGTGTGTGTGTGTGTGTGTGTGTGAGCCAAATCTATACCTTTATTCCTTTCTGCACATGAGAACTATACAACAGTTATTATCAATACTGCTTAAAAAATAATAATTGGACCTAGTGAGATATCTTAGCAGGCAGCAGTGCTTGACTACTTGCATTCCATCCTTGGGTTTCATGCATAAAAAGGGGAGAACTGGCTCTGAAAAGTTGTTTTCTGATTTCTACACACACAGCATGGCACACTGTGCACTCATACAGAAACATACAGTGAATATATTAGTATAAAAACCTCTTTAATTGAAAATAGTACTGTGAAACTTACACTAAAACAGAAAAAAACCCTTAGAATTAAAAGTGGTGATGAGGATCCTTTTTCAAAAGAATCACATTGTCAAGCTGAACAGAATTACATTGCTTGACTTACTAAGCAAATTCATTATGATTGAGTTCCTGCCTTCCATGTTCATCTAGAAAGTTCTTTTTCTTAATTTTACAGATAAAAGAAAACAAATGAAAGTTTTAGAAATTGAAGAACTTCTTAATGTATTTATTTAATAGATTTTAGAGTCAGGTGTAGAAACTATAGCTAGGTGGTTACAAACAATGGTTGCAGGTTTCCTTTAGAATACCATAGCCTCAGTTAGCTAGTCATCCCTTCCTAAAGGGGTCTTTAGTGAGAAGTTTTCACATTAGGTTCCTTCAGAATTCAACATGATGTTTCTCTTGGGAAACAACCTGGATTTTGTAAGCTCGAAGGCCTGTCCATCTTTATCCTATCTTACACTGTGTGATATTGATCATAATCTGCACTCTCTAGAAGTCAGGACAGCGTGTGTGTGTGTGTGTGTGTGTGTGTGCGAGCACGTGCGTGTTTGTGTGATGTTAATTTGTATTCATATATAGTGTGCATATCTATTTTTGCACCTGTAGAAGCTAAAGGTCAATACTGAGCCTTCCCTGGTTCATCCTCACCTAACTTTTGAAATGGGGTCTCTCACTGGTTAACCAAGAGCTCACTGACTGGTTAGACTGGGTGGTGACGGAGCCCTGTAAAGCCTCGTATCTCCACATTCTCAGTACTGCAGGTTTTACATGAACACTGGAGATCCAACTTCAGGTCCTCATGCTTGCATAGCAAGCAATTTATTAGTCAGGCCATCTCTCCAGTTCACTTAGTTCCATATTTTATATCTTCCTGAAGTGTGTATCTTTAAAATGTTTTTAATCTAGTTGAAATAGACTAAAACAACAGTCCTTCCTGGTGCTATGACATACCTGGCAGGGATGAGGTATGTAACCCCATATCAGATATGTTTACCATGAATTAGGAAGTGAAAACTCAAGGCTGAGGATGTATGTTGCTGGTAAAGCACTTGATTCTCACAGGTAAGATCCTGCCTGGATTGGATGCTCATCCATGCAAGTACAAAATACAAGCAAACAAACAAAACTAACCCATGTCTATTATAGTTTGAGCACCTCGTTTGGTGGCACAATTATTCATTTATTTATTTTTTGCTCATGTTAGAATCCATATATGTGTGTGTGTGTGTGTGTGTGTGTGTGTGTGTGTGTGTGTATCTTCAGCACTGGTGAGAAACACAGGAAGGACTTGAAGATATACATATCTTCAAGTCCTTCCTGTGTTTCTCACCAGTGCTGTCACCCATAGGTTCCACATTCATGACCTACTGCTCTCCATAAAATCAACCGTGAAGCTGTGTTCTACCCACACACTTTAAAGTAGCCTGGAAGACATTTACTCCGAGTGCTTGTGACATCTGCATGAGTCATTTTGGTTGCTGTCACACCTCTCCGTCTTTCACATTTGTGTAATTTTATACCACATATTCAAATAAGAATGCAACCTGTGAAGCAACATCGCTGTTTCATTGTTTTAATAGCTCCCCAATGTCCGTAGATTGAGCCAAACTTGGACATGGTTAGAAGACACTGTGTTGTCTTTTACCATTTCCCTTAAATTTAGTTCACTGTATACGTTCCCTCACCTCTATGCTCCCCGACTATATTTTTCTGTTGCCTTTTTTTTTTTTTTTTGCTTTTTACTTATTACAATTGTTTCTCTTTCTAGTTAGCAATGTCTTATACATCTTTACCGAGGAGCAGCTCTTCATTCATTAGTTAGGTCCAAAGCAGTCAACCAAGCCATGTTTTCTTTCTGCATGCAGACATCAATTTTCACACTACTTGTTGGGATGTATTATCATAGAATCAATATCAAACTTCAGTATTTATTATTGCTTTCAACACTAGAACTGCTACAATATAAATCAATTATCTATCTCTTCCCATTATCTTTTACCCCTTCCTCTAAGACCCAGTCTTCTCTCTAAAATGTAAGATTAACGGTCAATTGTCCTTGAAGATGTCAATCATGTTGAACAATTTCAAGGCCTCTCTTCTCTCAACTAAATTACCCAGATCATCACCCTGACCAAGCTTATACAAACTTAAGTTCTTTGGCCCATCATGGATCACTGTGGGTGGGTATTGGAATGGCAGAACCAGAACCAATAACACTGTTCTTAGTGTCTGAACTGAGGGAAGAAAAATATAAATAATGTGAATCATTTACTGGCCACATTAAATTTATGCCCACCTTTAAGTGAGTATTTCTTGTGTGGTTTCAATAAATGTACTTCTTATGCCCCATCACCTCTTGGATCAGAACCTTTAATGCCTTTCTTCTTTATCAGACCACAGTTTAGGATTTTCTTTTCTCAATCTCAGCTAATGACCTTATTTCCTATTTAAGAATACTGAAGGGGCTGGAGAGATGTTAAGAGCATTGCCTGCCCTTCCAAAGGTCCTGAGTTCAATTCCCAGCAACCACATGGTGGCTCACAACCATCTGTAATGAGGTCTGGTGCCCTCTTCTGGCCTGCCGGCATACACACAGACAGAACATTGTATACATAATAAATAAATAAATATTAAAAAAAGAATACTGAAACAATAAACAATAACATCTGTAATTTTGGAACAGTATATACTGTGACCTGTTAATACCAGATTTTGGCTCATCTGCCATCCTTTCTGTTAGTATTGTGTGTGTTTATATGCACACTTCTGTGTAACATCAGAAAACAATGTCATGTGTCCTCCTTTGCTTTCCACAGTTTTGGAGACAAGGTCTCTTGCTGTCTGTCACTGTTCAGGCTTATCTAGGTGGTCTGGTCTGTGAGCTCCGGGTATTCTACAGTCTTTGCCCCATAGCATCTGTCTCACTTTAGGATTGTTGAGAATATAAACATGCACTACTGTATTTGTTTTCCATGTGGGTTCTTGGGATTCAAACTCATATTCTCAAAGTTGTGCAGCAAATGCTTTGCCCGTTGGGCCATCTTCCCAACTCCACATTTGGGAGTCATATCAAAGAGACTACTTGTGCTCTCATCCAGGGTCAAAGTATATTCTTCTCATCCTTCATTTCTAGTTAAAGACAGTGCTTTAGGAATCACTCTCCTCTCTCCTTTATAATCTGTTTTCTTCATATCTACAAACCCATGCTCATTAGCATTTTCTTATCTTAAAATAAACACCCTCAGTTTCCTTTACCTTTGTATTTTGCTACTCTCACCTGGTCTACACTAGATACCCCTAGACTCTACCCATGCTTCTTGTCTCCAATTCTTGAATTCTCCTGACTCTCAATCACAATCCCAGCTGATTTATCTGGCCATTTCCCCAAAGTTTCTAATGCTAATATCATCAGTGGCCTGTATACATTTCTAAATCCAACTGCTGATTCACAACACATATTTAATTTTTGTTGGCATTTCACATTGAAAATTTTTTATTTTCAGCATATTTTTGCTTCTAGATTTATTCTCAATTCACTGCCAATTCTTCCTCCCATTTGATGGCTAATTTTCTCTGTGTCCTGTCTCAGCTTAATGTTGAAATTACTAAGTGTGAATTCACACCCCCAAATTTCTCTAGAAACCAGACTAGGCAATCTCACAGAGTTTTGTAGCTTTATAGGCTACCAATTTCAATGCCTAGGGTTGATGGGGACAGTGTCGATATGGAGGCGGCAAGTGTGAAGTTAAATTCTCAGCAGACACTTTAAGAAGACTCTAGGTGAGTGTGTGCAGTGTGTGTAGTTCTAATTTCTGAAAACCCCTATAGTCTTTGCTCCTTTTCCTGAGGCACCATTATTCTCAACAGTTTCTACTATCAAGCCAAATGGTCTTTTGCCCTATCAAAGGATGTTTCTGTGTCTCTGTATCCACATATTCTTTGCCTTTAAGACTCTAGCCATTGTGTGCAGTTCAAGTCCGACCCCGTAGGATTTCATCTTAACTAAATATATCAGTTCATATATTTCCAAATAAGGCCATTCTGAGCTCTGTAAAGATGTTAAACTGGCACGAAGAGTTTCAAAATTAATTAGATTCACTATCAATATAATTGAAATATTTTTGGTTATTGAGTTTTGCATCAACATCTGTCTCAAATAGTGTTTTCATCCTTTTTTATTCAGTCACAAAGCTATCCAGGAAGGTAATGGCTCAGTGAGAGTACTGATCCTACCATAAAAACATAAAATATGATTCATAACCCTTTCAAACAACAAGTACAATAATGCCCCCCTGGTTTCACAAAACAAACTATTAACAATACACCTAACTTGAGAAACTACATAGCTATTCATAAGCGAAACCTTTTTTCCAGGGCTTGTATCCACATTGGCTTGTACAAGTGACTGTTAGATGCCGTAATATAGTTATAAAGGTCTAGAAGACCCATAGATTATCAGAAAAACAAATCCATGGATTGGAAAAGTTACTATTATAAAATGCCCACATTGTTCAAGACAAACTACAGATTGATGATAATATGTATCCAAATTCTAGTGACAATATTATAATAAAATAGACTCCTAAATTCATATGAAACCACAAAAGACCCTAAAAGATAAAAAAATGAGAAATAAAAACAGCATAAAAGACCCTGAGGAGTAAACAGAGTTTTGAGAAACAAAACAAACAGTATGGCAATGGCATAGAATTAGACACCTAGATCTATATCACAGAATAAAGACCTCAGAGCTAAATACACACCCACAAAGAAAAAATACCCAATGTTTAAAATATTGATTTTTTTTGAGCATTTGATAGATGTATTCTGATCATATCCACTCCACATTGACACTTCTAGCATGTCCCAGACTAATTCTTGACAAGTATCCAAGAAAACCCAAAGGGAATGGACTGTCTCTTCAGTAAGCGATAATAAAGAACTAATGAAGCTCACACAAAAGAACAAACTGGGATCTTTTTTTAGATCGCATTAAGAAGCTGACCTAGAGATTACTAAAAGCTAAACGTTATTATCTAAATTATAAAGCTCCAATTTTTGCATGGCGGTCTTGGGGTCTGGGTGGGGTGAGGGTAAGGGGAGATGGGGAGAAAAAAGTGAGAAGGGGGGATGGGGAGAGCTTGGGGGAATGGGACAGTTGGGAGGGAGGAAGGGTGGATATGGGAGCAGGGAAGTATATATCTTAATTAAGGGAGCCATTTTAGGGTTGGCAAGAGACTTGGCTCTAGAGTGTCCATGGAGATGTCCCCAGCTAGATCCTTGGGCAGCTGAGGAAAGGGAGCCTGAAATGGCCCTATCCTATAGCCATACTGATGAATATCTTGCATATCACCATAGAACCTTCATCTGGCGATGGATGAAGCTAGAGACAGAGACCCACATTGGAGCACTGAACTGAGCTTCCAAGGTCCAAATGAGGAGCAGAAGGAGGGAGGACATGAACAAGGAAGTTAGGACCATGCGCCCACCCACTGAGACAGTGGGGCTGATCTAATGGAAGCTCACCAAATCAAACTGGACTGGGACTGATGGAGCATGTGATCATCCGGACTCTCTGAACATGGAGGACAAGGAGGGCTGACTGAGAAGCCAAAAACAATGGCACTGGGTTTTGATCCTACTGCATATACTGGCTTTGTGGGAGCCTAGTCTGTTTGGATGCTCACCTTCCAAGACCTGGATGGAGAGGAAAGGACATCCCACAGGGCGGGGAACCCTGACTGCTCTTTGAACTGGAGAACGAGGGGGAGGGGAAGGAGGAAGGGGAAGGGAGAGGGGGCAAGGGGAGGAGGAAGGGGAAGGGGTAGGGAGAGGGGGAGGGGAGGGAAATGGAATAAGGGGAGGATGTGGAAATTTTTAAGTAAAAATAAAAATTAAAGCAGGGCGGTGGAGGCGCACGCCTTTAATCCCAGCACT
>NC_022013.1:15984227-15985155 GCF_000317375.1 Microtus ochrogaster | reverse complement strand
AGTTCGAGACCAGCCTGGTCTACAGAGCTAGTTCCAGGACAGGCTCCAAAGCCACAGAGAAACCCTGTCTCGAAAAACCAAAAATAAAATAAAATTAAATTAAATTAAATTAAAATTAAAAAATAAATTATAAAGTTCCTAGAGAAAAGCATTGCTTGAAAATATGAATCCACAACTGAAGGCTGTAATAGCCAAAAGAGTGGGACTGCATCAGATAGAGATGCTTCTTAGTCTCATAGGAATAGGACCATCTAGGTCAGCTAGGAAAGCCAGTGCTGCACAAACCCGACGAGCTGAGTTAAAGCTCCAGAACCAATGGGAGAAGGGAGAAAACAGACACCTGGATGCTGTCCTCCTGTTCCTCGAGTACACCTTGGTACATACACTTACAGTTAATACCTACTTCATAGGACCACATACACACAAATAATACATGAACTAAATATCATTTAAAAGGCTACTCTACAGCATGCAAAACAACCAATATAGCAAAATGATGACCCACAGAGTGGAAAAAAAATCACTTCCAAACAGACTATTTAACAAAGAGTTTACTAGTATCCAAATACATAATGAATGTACTCCTCAACAGTCATACAAAAGTAGCAATCTTGATAAAATGAACACATCCTAAATGGATATTTTCAAAGAAGACACACACTACCTAAAGGGAATAAAAAGTACTCAACCAATTGCCAGTGGTAGCATATACCTTTAATCCCAGAACACATGAGGCAGGGACAGAGGCAGGTGGAACTCTGTGAGTTCAAGACCACCCTGGTCTACAGAGGCAGCTCAAAAATAATCAGGCTGTTTTCAAGAGAAAACCTGTCTTGAAAAATACTATACAAACAACACAAAAAGTAAAAACAAAAACAAAAAACAAAACAACAAAAGTGCTCAACTTTTATCAGAGAAATAAGAATCT
>NC_022013.1:15972268-15983952 GCF_000317375.1 Microtus ochrogaster | reverse complement strand
ATTATAAATATTATGAATTTATAATAAACTTTCTTGGGAAATTTGGTTGTTCACTCAGGTACTAATTATAAAACTAGTGTCTTTTTCATAATTGTATATATATGGAATTACACTCATTGGCATGGGCATTACTGAAATGACAAGAGACAATAAGAGTTTGCAACAGAATGAAGAGAGTGGAACTCATGTAGAGTATGCATGATATGTTTACTATATAACTTTTTGGAAAACAAGGTATTGCTATTATGTGAGTTTTTATGAAATGGGATTGGTGATGACTCAGTTGATAAAGAAATGAATTTTATCCCAAGGAACCATGGAGTAGATGGAGAAACTGATTTTTCCAAGTTGTCCTCTGCCTTCCACATGTGCACTGTGATAGCATGTGCAAACACACACACACACACACACACAAAATCAGACAAATACTATATTGAAGATTTTTAGATGGAGCTCCCATGTGACTTAGCTATCATATATATGTAATATTGTATGTAATACATAATATATGTAGATATTGAATAAAATGAGAATTTCAAAGAAATACATGCATCCCCCATGCCTTTCTGCATAAGAGACACACTCCAAATATTACAGTAAACCCTAGAGGTTTTTTGCGGCATGAATAAAGGAATTGTGGTTTGTGTATACAGTGTCTTGTGAGAAAGAAGTACATTTTTCCATTTGTGACATGGCTGGGCCTAGGGGCACTCTTGTAAGTAGGAAAGGACAGACATAGAAAGATGGGTATCACAGATTCTCACTGACATATGGTCTCTGAAAGTGCAGACCCACAGACTCCATGAGGAGAGTGGTGGGCAGTAAGGGTGGGACAATCAGAGACATTGATCAAAGAGCACATCTCTCCAGCTATAAGAGGAAAAACAGTTTTGAGAGCATAATACTTTAAGATCTAGAAATGAAACAATTATATTACTTTCTCTCTCTCTTTCTCTCTCTCTCTCTCTCTCTCTCTCTCTATATATATATATATATATATATATATATATTTAATCTTCAAAAATAAACAATTATGAAAAAGACACTAGTTTTATAATTAGTACCTGAGTGAACAACCAAATTTCCCAAGAAAGTTTATTATAAATTCATAAACTACAATATTTTTATAATTTTTTATAAATTCCCGATGAAGACAATTAGAATCTCAGCTTGAGACACAGCCACTCACCCACAAGAATAAAAACAAATACAAGGACCCAAACACCTCTTTCCATTTATGTGTGGTTTCTGCTGTGGATAAGAGTTCCAAAAAGGCAGGATGATAGTCACTAGAAAGTCCTAACTAAGCACTGATTTGGTGTTTACAAACATTGGTGTCTGTTGGAACAGTGACAATATACACTGAGATAAATTGCAATATTATCAAAAGGTTGTATTCCTTTGGGTCAGGAATCAAGAAATGTTAATATTGTGCCATGGCTTAGTCACACTCTCTGTGTCTCCCATACAATGATATGGAAAAGGATAACAGTTTTTTCTTTCTCTTTTACTAAGCCATTTATTCTTTTATTGTACATCCCAGCTGCAGTTTCCCCTCACTCTTCTCCTTGCATTCCTTCCCCCACCTTCCTTTCGACCCTCCACCCATGACATCACCCCACCTCTGCTTCTGTTCAGAAAGGGACAGGCTTCCCATGAGTGTCAACAAAGCAAGGCATATCAAAGTGAAGTAGGACTAAGCTCCTCCCCCTGTCCTAAGGCTTGGTAAGGCAACCCAGTATGAGGAAGAGATTCCCAAAGTGTCAGGAACATGCCCTGCTCCCACTGCTCAGAGTCCCATATGTAGACCAAGCTATACAAGTGTCACACATATGTAGAGGACCTAGGGCAGTGCCATGGGGATCCTTAGCTGTCAGTTCAGTATATGTGTGCTCCTATGAGACAAAGTTATGGAACTGTTCATTTAACTGAATCACTTGCTACAGAATTATAATTTATTTACCCTGTAAATATTGAATATGTCAACCTAAAGAAGTAAGATAGGGAACTGGAATGATGGCTTAGCACTTACAATCATGTGCTACTTTCACAGAGGACCCAAATTCAGTTCCCAGCACCCATGTGAGGCAGCTTGCAACTGCCTGTAACTCTAGTTCCAGAAACCTGATGCTATTTTCTGGTCTCTGAGGAAATCTGCACACATGTACATATGCACACACACACACACACACACACACACACACACACACACACACACACTATTAAAATAGAAAAAAAATATTTAAAAACAGAGTGATATTATTCTGCTTTTACAAAATCTAATATTTGGAAGCCTATTGGCAAAGCTGTATTCTGCGGAAATTATGGTCACCTTTGGAGCAAAGGTAAATATTAAAGTTATTTCACACAGTTCCTATCTTGCACCAGGGAAGGGCAGGGTAGTTGGAAGAAAGTCAGTCACCCAGGAGCTCTTTGAGACTTCCTTCTAAATTAGTAACCTCAATGCTCTGAGCTTCCTTCATCCACTCTGCTCTTATGGCTTTCTTGGGCTCAATTCATTCCTTATTCAAAATGTCCTTGAAAATCCTCAGAGGAAGTAATAAGCGGATGCCAAGGCCTGCAGCACTTTCAGTAGATGGGCTTCAGTTTACTTTATTCAGCCGTATTCTGAGCACTTTAATAAGAAACAATTATCTTCTTCTATTTCACTGCTTCTGTTTACGCTAGCACAAAATATCCCGCAACCTGTCTTACCTTTAGCTCAAAATGTGTTTGCATAGAATCAAGTACCATTACTGCAACTGAATGCAGACCTCTCGTCTCCTTCTGTGGCACTCTGTTCTTATCTACTTCCCTATGCCTTGCATGATGGAATAGGAACCTTTCATGAATGACAGGGGAAAATGCTGAATGATGAAATTAAGAGTTTCATTATTTTTAACTTCTCACATGACAAATATTAGGTTTTAACGGTTGGTTTGACACCATCTGAAATCATCTAGAAAGATCATCTTAAGTGAAGAAATCTCTAGATCTGCTTAGCCTGGAAGAATGTCTTGGGGAGGGACAGTCTGCACTGTTAATTGAAGTGGGAGAAGTCAGCCCACTTCACGTAACACTATTTCTGAGCCAGGGATACTGAACTGTATGTACAGGTGAGAAAAAAATCAAGCGATGAAGCAGACAGGGCATTTATTTCTCTCTGCTCTTGACTGTAGATCCAGAATAGCTTCACTCACCTGTGTCTGCAATGATGGGCTATGACGTAGAACTGTATGCTATACAAACACCCTTTTTCCCGTAAGTTGCTTTTGTCTGCTTGTTTTCATCACAGAAACAGAAATTAAACTAGAACAGGTGTGAACAAATCCCATCCAGCTCCCTGTTTCAGACTTACACTCTGAGCTTAGTCTACATGTATATGAGATACAGGGTCCATGGGAGAGGCTGGTGATCCTTGATGTGTTAAGTGATTCCATTAAGCTACTAAGGATATGTGTTCCTTTCTTTGGAGACCAAATTAGAATTCGCTTCCATTAAGATGTGAACATTTCTCCTATTTGTGTATGATTTATATTATTTGAAGGCAACAGTCATTAGAACTCAGTGCAGTAATTAGTCTTTGAAGTGGTCCCAATGAGGCAGCTTTGTGAATTTCACATTATGTTTTATGATCCAATTTCTCTTGACTATAGCCACTCTTCATAACAACACTTAAAATTTGTAAATATTTGGCAATAATGTCACTCTTGTGTGTCTTTGAATACTCTTTGTTTCAATGGTCATAGACAGTGATGGAATGAAAGAATACTAGGTGACCACCTGAGGCCTTTTCGCCTGTTTGGAGGAATGTTGCTCATATCTATTACTTCTCTCTCAGAAGGATCTCCCTCCCGTGTTCTTGTCTCTCTTTTGTATTGTCAAGGGATCATATTTGCAGATTGTCTATTGACATGTTCCGTCGAAGGGGAATATCCCTCCACATGCACAGAGTCATAAAAACAAGGCACCAGAAAGCAATGGAGAGCCATCAGAAGTCAACACAAGGGAATCAGAAGACCATGGAAAATTTAGCAATAGAGGACTGAAAAAGGCTAGTCTGTAATGTACTTTTTAGAAAAAAACATGAGAACTTGTTTTTGCTAGTTTCTTTGTTCTTTCCCCAACATCAAAATAAAAGCTGGGCACAGGGTGCATACCTACAACCTCAGTGCCAGATGAAGTGAAAACATGGATCCCTAGTTATCTGGCCAGTCAGCCTACCCACCCAAAGAGTTTCAACCTGTAGGGGATCCTGTTTAATAAAATAGCATGAGGAAAGACATAGAGGAAAACACAGACTTCCACTACTGACCTCCAAATCCATACACACATGTGCACATACATACAAATATCTACACATGCATAACATATACCTATACACATATAGACATACCATGTACACACAAGAGACAAAACTAAAATGTTTTACTAGAAAAAAGAATGTTTAAAAATCATGGAGCTAGGATACTTGGAGACAGCTAACTGGGTAAGGGCACTCGTGCAAGCATGGGGACTCAAATTTGAATCCTCAGCACACACATAAAATCTGAGTATGGCAATAGTTGCATATAATCAAAGGACATTGAAGGTACACAGAAAGGTGGAACCTGGGTTGTCTTCTCAGTCAACCTTGGATTCTGTGGGAAATCCTATCTCAAGGGATTGAGGTAGAAAGTGGCAGAAGAAAACATCTAGTGTCTATCTTCCTATATGTAAGTATGGGTGTAAACACACACACGTGCACACACGTGCCATCCTATTTGCAAATACCTCTTTAATTGGAACTGGAAAAGGGATAATGTTTGACTTTATGTCCTTCCTCAAAGATAGAATGAATGTCAAGATCTCAGTCCTGTCTTGGCCACTATTGTTGCATTCATCATATGAAGCTCAAATCTCTGAAGAGTTTGAATGCAGGTAAGCTGGAGTTCCAGTTGTGTAGTATCATAGAAGACTGATTTACACACAACCAGCCTTTCTAAACAGAAGCCTGTGGTCTTAAACAGAGGAATGAGAAACTACTCCTTTTTCTTTCCATAAAAGTTTGATTGAAAATTAAATGAACAAGAGGGAGAAAGGAAAGGAGTGTGTGTTTGGATGGAAAGTAGGAATGTATGTGAGGATTAACTGGAAGACAATGCCTAGCACAAATTTGGATATGAAACAAAACTGACCTGAGGGATACTATTAACTGAGATTTGTAAAAGGCCACCATTTAATGTCTTCAAACTACTACTCAGAACAGCTCAATATGAATGGAATCTCTGACAAATCACTACCCTATATTCAGGATAGCAGTGGATGGTAGCCAACCCATTGAACAGCAGTCCACATGACAAGGAGCTGAATCCTACTCTGATTTAATAACATTCTCTAAAGCATCTCAGTATCCAATATGTAATGTTCTTTAAGAAAGTTGTCTTATTTAGGGTTTCTGTTGCTGTGATGAAACACCATGGCCAAAGAAAAGTTGACAGGAAAGGGTTTATTTGGTTTACATTTTTACATTTAATTGAGATTTCCTCCTCTAAGGTCACTGTAGTTTATGTCACATTGACATAAAGTTATAACACAAAATTGAAGACTTGCCAACTGAACATAAAACCACATCACTGGCACAGTCATATCTGGTGGGAACTGCAAAAGTCATAAAGCCTGCACAGCTGCTTGAAAAAGATTCAGCAAAGCTGAGATGCATGATAGCTGCCAGTGACTTTTTTTTTATTTCTGCCTGTTGCGTACTTTAGGAACCTTTAATATTTGTACAATTTGGGGGTATTGGGAACTGATCAAAAATTTCTTATGAATCATTTATTCATTTTCCCAATAGTGAGTGCTACTTCTAAGCTTTCCCAGGAAAGTCCTGAACGTACTACCTCTCATGCTTTTAGGGAAATATCCTTATCTACTTGAAGGTCTTCTCTGTTCCTTTGAGGTTGTGACACACAAAAAGAAGCCAGAGGTCTCTTCATGAGGCTATGGGATATTCTTAAAACATCTGTCTTGTACTTACTCAGGATCAAGATCATCAAAACAAAGTAAACTTTAAAAGATCAACAATATTTGTTGATCTGGAGAAGTTGCCCACAGATCAGATTACAAGACTCTTCCTAATATGTATTGACTATTATGTGTCAAATATAGCAACAAAGTTAAATTAGCTGAAGTTACTTCTGCCCAACGTGGAGACTTACATTGATTGCAAAGAGTGATATAGAAAGATGATAAAAGAATGAGATGTCAAGTCCTCCTTTGCAGAGAAAAGTTAGCTCATGCAGAGTCACCATGATCAAAGAACAAAAGAGTGCCAGAATTAGACATATAAACCAATTATATAAAGATATAAAATGTAAACATTGTCAGAATTTGAATAATGATGCTACAGCTTTGGCCTGAGGATTTTTCTTGAGCATTCTGTCCATTTATACTGTTTGGGACATGGCAATCTGCCCAAACTGGCTTAGAGATTTCTTTAGAGATTTCTTTTTCTTTCTTTTTTTGGTGACCTTTGAAGCCACAAAAGTCACTACCCTGAGTAGAAGCTGTCAAATGGGCTCTGGATTCCTAAAAATTGGGTAATGGGATTAATGAGTAAAAATCATTACAAAAGATAAGTGTTTATCAATGATGATCAAACTTGAGGGGGGAAATTACTGTAAAAGGTAATTCCTTTCTGTCATGGTTTATCAACGATGACTAAAAGATATGTAAGAGGGAGTGAAACACACATCCCAAACCAAAAATGATATAATGTATGTTTTGGAACAGTATGAATCTATACCGTCTTACTGCATTCTATATAAACAAACACTCTGGCTGCTAGTCAGTCAGGCTGAAAGATCCTCCAGTCCATCATTCCTGACTCCTTTTCTCTCACTGACTCCTTACATCCAGTCAACTGCTGGCTCCTGGTACATCATCATTAAGCCACAACCCTTCCTTTCACATCCATCCCCATGAACCTTAAAAAAATACCACAGTATTTACAAATTCAAGCACGTTAAATGTTCCATCCCTTTAAAAGATCCAGTGTGCTTTAAAAATTGTTTTGTTTTTTAAAAAAAAAATCAAAATATTTCTTCTGTGGGCTCCTAGAAAAGTCAAAACTAAGTTAAATACTTCCTTATTTCAAAAAGGAAGAAGCTGGGCATAGTTACAGTCTGAACAATGTAAAACCAAACTCACAATGTTGTAAATAACCTATTGATTAACGTCTGGGAACCACTCATGACCTTCTGGGCTCCTCCAAGGGCTTGGGTGACTTCTCTGGTTCTATCTTTTTCAGCACACACAGATTGTCTTCCAGGCTCATATTTCCTCCACTCTATACCTGCTGCTTTCCTTGGTGCCCATCCCATATTACTGGGTCCAAATGCTGAGGTTTTCTTCTGCAACTGGACTGCACTTTCCTAATAGCCTCTTTAAGGCTCTCTTCAGGGACTCCAGAACTGACAACTAGTGCCAGGCCTCACACAACCTTGATGACCCCTCCATACCAGTACTAGCTGGATGATTCTTATACTACTGAGTTTGGCTGCCAAAGGAGGTATATCTCTGGCCATCTCTGGGACACAGCTTGTGTATGCTGACCCTGAAAAAAATACATCCCAGAAGATTTCACCTCACTGATGCTATTCTCTTCTTAAACATGACTGATATTTAATCCCAGCTAAACAGCTTCATTATTCCAAAAAAAACAAATGTTTCAATTTAGAGGTTTTGTGTTTTGTTAATCACAGCCAATTCTTCAGGCACTGAACCACAGCCAACCTTCAGCTAACATGAACCACAGATTCTTAACTCAAATGACCTGGTAGAGTCTTGCTTCTCCTTCACACCTTCACAAACCAGGTCTTCATCATCTGCACTGCTCTCAACATTCTTAGCCATTAAAGTCCTACATCTCACTAAGCTCTCAACACTCAATGGCTTTTCTAACCCAAAGTGTTAAAATCCTTCCAAAGTGTCATCTCCAAAACATGGTCAGTTTTGTCACAGCAATTTCCCCACTCCTGGTACCAACTTGTTTTAATTAGTGTTACAATTGCCATCATGAAATGCCATGACCAAAGAAAGTTGGAGAGGAAAGAGTGCATTTAGCTTATATTTTTATATTTTAGTTCATCACTAAAAGAAGCCAGGACAGGAACTCAAGCATTGTAGGATCCTAGAAGGAGGAGCTGATGCAGACACTGTGGAAAGATACCGCTTACTGACTTGCTGCTACTCATGAGTTGCTCAGCCTGCTTTCTTGCAGAATCCATATCCACCAGCTCAGGGAGTGTACCACCACAATCATTAGGCAATCTGGCATCACTGTCTAACTAAGAAAATGACTTTCAGGTTTGCCTACAGCTTCATTCTATAGAGTCATCTTTATAATTGAGGTTCCTTCCTGTCAGATAACTTTAGTTTGTGTCAAGTTGACATAAAACTATCCAGCACAGAAACATTAAAAATAGGCTTTTTGGGTAACTAGCAAGATGGCTCATGGGTAGAAATGCTAGCTGAAATGACATTAGACGAACTGTGGGGCTTACACACACACACACACACACACACACACACACACACACACACACACACACAAACCTGCTGGGCTTAATATGATCTTACTCATTTAGTGGTTTAAAATGTGTAGCTTGATCAAAATAAAAATCCACATGTTTGGGCCTTGTATCTTCTCAGTGTCTCATAGCACCACAATAGTGTTCTTCCGAGTACAGAGAAGATATAGCAATTTTAACTAGCATCAGGCACTACCATAAATGAAAATATAAATGATGGTCAATTAGAGATGATTTCCTAAATCACTTTCTGAAATCATTAACACACAGAGTAACTAGCCCTTAAATAGCTTCAGGCATTTCCCACATGCAGAATATTACATAACCATAGTGTTTTTCTAGTTGTCATGGAGCCAATTCATTTTTGAGTTTCATGAAGTAACTGGTGTGTGTGTGGGGGGGGGGGAAGTTGCATCAGGTTCCGACTCTCAAATTTCTCTTGTGCAGAAGCAAGAACACCATCCAAGATGTTGTTATTTTTGGATTCATTATTCTGTCTTGTTTTGAACATTACCTGGAAATGGGAACACACATTTGTATTCATCTAGATATTTCCAGAGAAGAGGAAGTGAGGTCTACAGAGTGCCTACTGTGTGCCATGCTATGTATTTATGTGTCTTTGAATAACAGTGGAGCTCTTGAGGTTACCTAGGATTCAGGTCCGTGTAATCTGTTTCTTGTCCTTTCATAAGTTTCCTGCCCACTGTCCTTAAGAAGAATAGCTTTTCCCAGGAATTAGAACTATGATGGCATAATAATTTGCAAAAGCTATTACTGTTTTTAAAGCTAAAGCTAGTGAAGTGTTCAGTGGCTAAGTACTTGCCAGTCAAGCAGATGACCTCAGCTCAATCCCATAAACCCTAAACTTATAAAACAGCATGCACGTAAGTAGATTACAGGGCAGGGAAAGTGTCCCCTCTGATTTGAACTAGAAAAGAGATAAGAAACAAAGTCTAAAATAATTTCTAATTACCTCCTCATACCTTCTTTAAGGTATGTGAAAGAAAATAAAGTATACCATCACAGGCTTTTACTAGTGTACATGCAGCATGCCCTTGTTTAGATTTATATGGCTTAGTCCCCAAATAATGAGGGATATTCCCAATATGCCTTGAGAAATATTTCAAGAATCCCAGTTGTCTAAAGACATTGAGAATACCATTGGACATCCTTACATAATTAAACTCAGGAACAAAGAGCAGTAATTTCCCTTGAAGAGAAAACCAGAAATGATATAATTAATGTAACTGACTATAACTATCCTTCATGTTGTAAAATTAGAAATTAGGTCAAAAAGCTAAGTTCCAAGTCTGTGAGTTGTGCCATGTCACCTACATGCGACCAGCATCAAGAGCCAACATATGTCTATTGAAAATATAGCATGACTTTTTGTGGGTGGTGCTGGTCTCCAGAGCAAGGTGCTCTGCTCAGCATTCACAGGGAATACATCGACAAGGAAGGATGGATGAAAGGAAGGAAAAGAGGAAGGGTTGGAGGGAGGAAGGGAAGGAGAGAGAGGGAGAGAAGGAGAAAGAGAGAAAGAGAGGTGGAAGAATGGAGACAGATCAAGGGAGGAGGGACGGAGGAAGGGGAGATGAAGGCTGTAAATATTAATCCAATCAGTAAGCAAATGTTATAATCTATACGAGTTTTTTGGGAAGATACAGTACATGCAAAGGGGTCAGTATAAATCCTAAAATTCCCAAGTGAGTGTGTAGTCTTCACTTTTCTTTAGCAATATCTCCTGTATCTACCAAATTTACCTTCCTGCATCATGCTACTTAACAGAGGCTCTCAAAATAACCAGACTCTAAGCAGAGTGCCAAAAGCAGGGTAGGAATTTACACCTGCCCACTGGAAGTCATAGACAAGCTGACTACTGTCACGCTGTATGGGTCACATATTAATTAAACCTCACTCTTCTACCCAGATAATGTGTGACATCTGTCCCGTAACCTAAACCACATCTAACCCTCTTTCCTGCCTGTGATATAAAGCTTGGATTCCATATGAACTCAGGTTACCTCTCGGTGCTGTAAGCTCTTACCTACCCTCAGTCCTTGATGACTACACACCTTGCTTTGTTTGGAAGGCTTGATACTTACTTCATACTCTGATCCTACTGCTTGCAGAAGTGTTAAATCTCTTTTCTGACAAATGATTAGATTCGGTGTTTCTATCTATGTATGCTATCCATCTTTAACCCAAACACATCAGGCCCGTGGTAGCATCCCTGTACTAGGAAAAAGCTTTTCAATCAATTACATAATACTATCCAGTCTGTGATTTATAATTTCATACTATGTATGAATTTGTCTTTGGGATCTATTTTCAGGAGGGCTTTCCTGGAGTCCTGTATTCTATTTATCAGAAAGCCCCACCTTCACAAATTAATCGTTCCTACTTTAGCAAGTCGGGGTATTCTTCAAGCTCTTCACACCTTAGCAGGTCAGGAGCAGAGATGGAAGTAGAAGCACTATCAATCTGCTATCCAGAAGGTTCTTCCCTTTCTGCCTACATTCCCCAGCTGGGCTCACAATGTTTACGGTTTCATAACCTTCCAGAGCATCACCCTGGTACTAAGTGTTCAAACACTCATCTCTATTGGTGACATTTCAAATCCCAGTTATAACATATCCCCCCGCACCCATAGGTTAATGATTATATAACAATAGGAAGTCGCATAGTCCAACTCTAAAAGTCTCAATAGAATTTTGACAGTTCAAATATTGTTAAGTAGTCCAAATTCTTTACTAAGACTCAAGGTCCCAATAGATCAGCCCCATTGTCTCAGTGGATCTATTGGGAGCTCACCAAGGCCAGCTGGACTGGGACTGAAAAAGCATGGGATAAAACCGGACTCTCTGAATATGGTGGACAATGAGGGCTGCTGAGAAGCCAAGGACAATGGCACTGGGTTTTGATTCTACTGCATGTACTTGCTTTGTGGGAGCCTAGCCTGTTTGGATGCTCACCTTCCTAGACCTGGATGGAGGGGGGAAGACCTTGGACTGCCCACAGGGCAGGGAACCCTGACTGTTCTTTGGACTGGAGAGGGATGGGGAGGGGAGTGGGGTGTGGGGAGTGGGGGGAGGGGAAGGGAAAATAAATAAA
>NC_022013.1:15953482-15972168 GCF_000317375.1 Microtus ochrogaster | reverse complement strand
GGGGAGGGGAGTGGGGTGTGGGGAGTGGGGGGAGGGGAAGGGAAAATAAATAAATAAAATAAAATAAAAAAGATTCAAGGTAATCTCTTAAATTGAAGACACCATTGAATAACAAAATAAAATAAATGTTAAGTTATTTATTTGTAATATCCAATGTTAGGGGATAAATATTCCCATTAAAAGTAGGAAGAATGGGAGGCTTGCAAGGAAAAATGGCATAGCTTAACCTGAATTACAATAGGGCAAAAGCAGAACCCTACAGCATATCAAGTAGGGAAAACATGGTGGATGGAAAAATTCCGTAATTCTGTAGTTTGCTAATATAGGAAAAGCATAATGGCTGGAAACACTGCACAATTCTACAGTCCCTCACTGTAGGGAACGGGTGGCAGGAGAGACTCTATCTGTAGTGCCTGGAACAGAAAACGGCAACTCTTCACATCCCAATAGATAGAAAGGAGAAAGAGTAAACAGGACCTGCATTAAGGTTAGGAAATAACCTTCAAAGCACTCTGCAGGAAGCCTAGGTCCTACCTCCCAAAGTTTCCATGACTTCCCAAAGCACCACTATGAGAAGATTACGTGTTCTCACATATAAACTTGTTGTAGGCAGGTGATGATCTAAGATTCATTTTAGAAAATTTTCACATCAATTCTTCAGTCTCACTTCAAAGATACTCTAGGGTAAATGGAGATGGTAAGAGGGAAAATAAAGAATTATGGGTAGAAATCAGGAAAGACATGATAAGAGAAGCACTCATTTAGACATGATGTGCTGGCAGGTGGTATGCATGAAGACAGATGAAACACCTTTAACTCTAGATGTTAGAGCCAGGGGTAATATGGACCTAGCGTGGTTTGTAGTCCCCTCTCATAGGACTCAGTATCTTTGCCCATAGCACTGGACCTTCTTCCAGCTTCTTCCCACTTCTACAGGCTTTATTTTCCCAAGTCATTCTCTTTTCTGGAGTCAACTATTCCAAAATCAGCAAGGAAATCTACCATCAGATCTCAACTGAAACATTTCTCCTCTAGAGAATCTTTTCCTGATTCCTTGCGCCCTCCTCCATCTTGAAATAGGCTCACATAGTATTAAAAAAGTAATAAAGTGTTATGTATTCTCTCACTTGAGGCTTGACATAGTATTAAATTATGTTTCTACTAGGGTATATATTATATTAAAATGTGATCCTTCCAATGCAATGTGAGCTCTAGGAGATCTGAGATTATGGCTCTTTCATTCATCTTTGTTTCTTCTGTGTTGCTTAGTACTTAATAACGATCAACAGAAAGCATTAATACAATATGAAAGAGGAAACAAAAAGGTTTTTACCACAAAAGGTAAAATAACCTCATTTTGCATAGAATATTATTATTTAAGTAACTAGCAAGAAGAGTGAGACTGTAATTTTGAGAGAGGTGGAGACTGAAGCTGCCAATCTAAGAATCATGCCCAGTAGCCTCCTATAGGCAGATGACTGACTTGTCCAATTCAAAGTGACCACACATAACATGACATTGCCGTGAAGTCATGTTTCAAGGTCAATTTCATGTTAGCTCCTACAAGGTCATCAAGCTAAAGTCTGACTATGCTTTATGAGATCATAACCATGTTCTTCTATAAAACACTGCTCACTTCTTTAATAACAGAATCACTGTAGAACTCTAGCGTATGCTGGTTCCATTCAAATCTTGAGTCTGTACACATATTCATCAACATGTTTTTTTCTAAAATGATAAAATGAAGATAGTACTGGCTTCAACTAATCAGTTTGGGTCAGATTTCAGGACCTCAGGATGTTATATAGATGGCAGTAGTCAGTCATATAAGCACCCAAGCATATTATCATCTGGCTGCAAAATGAATATATAGTTCATAAAATTGTGCAGAATAAAGATATCTGAAATACTTTGAGAATTTGGAGTGTAACACTGAGAGATGTTAAGTTGCATTGCGATTATCATTTTGATGATTGTTTTTTATCCTCTTTGATGCTACATCTTCAGCAATTCAATAAAGGACCAAGATAAACACTACATCACCTTCATCACCATTATCATTACATTCACCATCATCTTTATCTTCATCCTCATCCTTTTTCCTCTGAGTCATCATTTTTGTCACTGTTAAAATGATTCTGAATAGAGCTCAGTTAATGCCACATCACATTTAAGGGCTCCATGCACACCACGGGGATTTGGAAAATAAGCAAATGTAGTGCAGAACACAGAAGACTGCCTGCAGAGTTCATCTCATTAGTGACTGCGTGTATACAGTTTGCTGGCTAGGCAAAAGCCTCGCAGAATGCTCAAAGGCCTAATCTTCATCTCAAGTTTAGACTTCAGTGCTGTGAAAGGAAACTTTAAAAACAGATAAAATACTAGAGTAGTTTATATAGAAAGAAACCAAAGCTTCTTATTTATTTGTTTTAATGGGAAAGGTGACTAAAGCTCATTTGGTAAATTCTAACTCAATTGTATTTGAATTCTATGGGTAACCAAAGAATGACCCTCATATCTCTTTCCCCCTTTTCTCTGGATAAGGGAAGGACAAAAAATAGAGCAAACTGTGATGCAGAGGACACCTTATTTGCATTCATTTCATCTAGAAAATTCTCTGTGCTAGCACAGAGATCGTCTTTCAGTCATGGAGATGGAATTAGACAGTGAGGTACTTCAAAGGCAATTCATTAGTTCCCAATTGTAGAATCCTTGCCTATGCTTTAAACTGTCCCACCGCATTCATCATTATAGCTGATCAACACAATATGTAATGCCCTATAGTTAGCACAGGGCCATACATAGTTTTCATACTAAAAGCCGCTTACTGTCACCTCTGTGAGCTTAAATCCTCAGTTTACATGATCATTCTCTCATGTATCCGAGATTCACTGTAGTACAATGTGCCTGATGATAGCTTGCAATGTTTTCCCCAAGAAGACTACGTGTGTTTACTTTTGCGCTTTGGCAGTTGTGGTGCTGTTACTGTTAGCATGCTTAGAGAGGCAAACACTTAAGTTGTCAGTGATGGGTGTCTTAGAAATCCAAGGTATTATTTATTGTTTGCAATTAATATTTGTAAAGTGATTTGAGGTCCCCAGGGAAATCTGGAATAGAAACACAAGGTGTGTGCATAATTAGTCATACATCAATGGGAATTACAGCTTCTTCGGAGAAGAGTGTATTTATATATTGATACACACAACATATTAAATGATTTCAAAACATCCCAGAGCATAGGCTTGTCTGGCTATAGGCTGAATTCATTTAAAGACGGTTTAATAACACAGTAATAGCTAATCATAGGTATAACACATTGCAAGCTATTCTCAACTTCAATGTCCACAGCAGTCTTGCACAAAATATCACAATGGCACCATAGCACATTGAGGGGGAAAGGGACATTGTGATACTCAAGATCATGCAGGAAGAATTTGGATATCATGATGAAGAAACTGTATCAGAAATCCTCTCCTAATCATGAAGCAGATTTCCAATTGTTTTCTCTGTAATTAAGTACATAGAATTTGAGGCATTAAACATATACCAGTGGATCTCAATATTTCTAATGCTATAATCCTTTAATACAGTTTCTTATGTTGTGGTGGCCACCAATACATAAAATTATTTCATTGCTACTTTATTACTCTAATTTTGATACTGCTAGGAATCATGATATAAATATTTTATATGCTTGATATCTCATATGTGACCCCAAAGGAGTTTTAATAAACAGGTTGAGAAATGCTAACCTATACAGATGGATAAGATATAAAACATGAAGGGGGCGGGAATTTATTTAAGAGACTTTTTCATTTCCACAGGGTATTTTAATCTCAATATTTTTCCTGGCATGTTAATTTCCAGATAATACTAAATACAACAGTATTCTTGTGAGCCTGACAAAGCACCTTGCTAATATTCCTTCACTTTTCAGAACTTTTCATGAGGACTAAAATAAGACTAACTTCCCTAAATCTGTTTTTGGACATTAACTTCCTTATAATCATTGTCATGGTTAATATTGCCAGCTTGACAGGATGTAGCATTACCTAGGAGACAAACCCCTGGGAAGCCTGCAATGCAGTATTGTTTAGATTGAGCAAACTGAGATGGGAAGCATTCTAAATGTGGTGTCATAATTCCATGGGATGGGATCCTGGACATGGAGTAAGCTGAGCATCGGTATTCATCCCTCTCTGTTTCCTGAGTGCAGATGTCATGCTGCTACCTCCATGAGCTCCCACCATGATGAACTGTACCCTAAAACTCTGAGTCAAAGCAAACTGTTCATTCCTCAATTGCTTTAGTTAGAATTTTTGTCCTAGTCATGAGAAAAGTAACCAATACAATCATTCTCTGAAAAAAAAATAATTTCCCCAGGATCACAGCTTTCTTCTTTGTAATTTCACTGTACTTAAACCCAGCTTTGGTTCATCAGCAACCACAGAACAAAAGTATAGTTCCCTCGCAGAAGATAATAATCTCAGTTCTGACTCCTCTTTAGTCTTTTTTTATTTCCACTAAAATTTAGTGGGAGCAGATGTATATTGTCTGAGACACTAAGGTCTTCTTTTGATTGCAATATGTATGGTACGGATCAAGAGATAGCCCCATGAGCTTAGTCAGGTAAAAAAGAGGTAAGCTGTCCTTGATGGTATGAATTCTGAAATGTCATCAGCCACCTCTGCTTCTTATCTACAAGATGAGGGTATTAATGTCTGCTTCATAGAGATATCTGTAGATTTTGACAAAAGGTGAGACAGCAGTCTTGAGCCATCCATTATAGGTGTCCATTGGATGGTTTTCTTGTGTTTTATTTATTTGTGTGTATGCATGGCTATGTGTATATTAATGTGTGAATGTAAACTTGTGTGTGTGTCTATCTGTCTGTCTTTCTGTGCACATGCAATATAAAGAGCTTGCAGTCAGCCCCCAAATCTATGTCTCTACTCTCTGTTGCTGGGGTTACAGGTGCACGCCACCACGCCTGATTTAAAAATAGTTGGTTCTTGAGATTTCATTTAGATACTCATGTAGATTAAATCTAAAGGAAAAAAAAATTTTCCCATCTGCACAGATGTGATTGAGAGTATTTGATTATTTCTTTTTTATATGCATAGCCACTTATTTTTAATTTTTCTTCATTAAGTATTTGCTAATAGTAAGTTAACTTGAAGTTGCTAATAGGGTTGAGGTGATGACTCAGTGGGTAAAAGTTTCTCTTGTAAGCATGAATAAAAGAGTTCAGATCCACAGAATCCGTGTAAAGCTAGACCATCCATCTGTAACCCCGGAACTCCTACACCAGGCAGGGAAGCAGCAGCATGAGCATCTCAGAGGCTTAAGGCCAACCAGCTCAGTATATGAGGTACAAACCTAGAGACCCTGTTTCAAATAAGGTGGAAGATGAGAGGCCACACCTGAAATTGTGCTCTGACCTCCACACTTGCAGTAGAGGAAGATGGTGGGTAAAACAGAAATGGGCCCATTCTCCGCCGTCATCAGGTTTCTCCCTGGGAGGGTATATCTCTTCCCTCAGCAGGATATAGAACAGCTGCTGTCTGTTACTTACAGATCACGCTGCTACCAGCCCCTGCTCCTATTGCCATTCAACAAGAAATATCTCCTGACAGCTTGCACAGGCTTCTGCTACAGCACCTCTCCTTTATAGCCTGGATATTTAAACATGAACTACCTCTCTGTGTATGAAGCAGCTGGCTAGGAAGCCTGTGCCTTAATTAGCATCTTCTCCCTGGGGATTGTGCTCAGTAAATTCACTCTACAGAGAAAGTACAGCTGGTGAGATGAAACAGCAGAGCTAATTGTCTACAATTTCATCTTTAGGGGAAACTTGTGAAGGTTTGTGTATACACATGCCTCTTGGAGGGGCTCATTGATATCACAGGTATTAGAGGTCAGGTTCTCTCTGAGCCAATCTTTCCTAACTTATGTTTTGCAGAGGCCATGCAGACAGATTTTTTTTCTTATTGAGCTATATCAATTTCTCTGTTCCCCTTCTGTCCTCCTCCTCCCTTTACCCTCTCCCAGGATCCACAAGCTCCCAATTTATTCATGAGATCTTGTCTTTTTCTACTTCCCATGTAGATAAGATCCATGTATGTCTTTCTTAGGGTCCCCTTTGTTGTCGAGGTTCTCTGGGGTTGAGGACTGCAGGCTGGTGTTTCTTTGCTTTATGTCTAAAATCCACTTATGAGTAAGTACATATTATATTTTTCTTTCTCAGTCTGGTTTAACTCACTCAAAATGATGTTTTCTAGATCCACCCATTTGCCCTCAAATTTCAAGATGTCATTATTTTTTCCATTGTGTAGTACTTCTTTGTGTAAATGTATCACATCTTCTTTATCTATTTTTCAGTCTAGGGGCATTTAGATTGTTTCCAGATTCTGACTATCACAAATAATGCTGCTATGAACACAGTTGAACACATGACCTTGTGTCAACTACAAGGTTCTATGTGTACCCTGTCTCCAAAGACTCTCAGGTAGCCCATTATGTTCTCACATTCAATATATAGCCAAGGGTGACTTTGAACTTCTGATCTATCTGCTTCTACTTGGCAACTGCTGGGATTAAAGACAAGCACCATTCTGCCCAGTGTACATGATACTGGGGTTGAAACCCAGGATTTCACATAGGCAGGACAGGGTCTTTACTAACCCAGCCCCAGCACAATCTGCTTCTTTACTGAGGGAAAGTTTATTTAAACCCACTTTGTCTCATTTTTCTCTATGGTGGTTTGAGATGATCCTGGTAGCATCTACCACATAAAATTACAAACCTGAACATGTAGCAAGTGCTAGGGGACTTTATTATCTGGTAAATCTGTGTTTATGCACAAGGCTCATGGCAAGTCTTTCTTACACAATTCCTAAGCAAATAACCACACTGTAATAATAAGAGGTCATTTCCCAGGCATATTCAACTACATATGCACAGTTCAAAGAGGACTTAACGGTTTTTTTTTTTCAATTTAAACCTCTTTTCTTTGGAATGGCTTTTTTGTTTTCTGATTAATTATCTCCTACAGATCACACTGACTCCCAACTCATCATGCAGCTGAATATTACCACAAAATTCTGGGCCTCTAGCCTCTCCCAACCCAACAAATGTCAGTCCTATATGATGCACCACTATGGCTGGTTTGATGGGGATCAACCCAAGATAGCCTTCCACCAAAGCAGCATCCCTGGGTCTCAAATGGTTTCACAAATGATTGTCACAGAGGAAAGAAATAATTCAGACAGGCTGACTAGGATGTCTTGTGATATTTCAGTATCAGTACATAATGTGTCACATGGTATTTCATTTATTCTTACACATTTTGCCACTTTTAAGTCAGCTTAGGCAAAGCATACTCCTCACTCATCATTCTTCTAAAATGAAAACATTTGATATATTTTCTTGTAGCTTGAGAAAGTCATATTGTATTATAATTTGTCATCACTGTAATGAATGCCATACAAGTGAACATCTTATACATCTTAGTATCCACTGGTAACTTTAGCCTTTGTGAGTTTGCAGTCTTTTCCATTGTTCGGTGCCGCTTGCTCTTCTGGTATCCAATAAGTAATACTCTACCTTCAACTTCCAGGAGTCTAGCATTTTAGATTTCACACATATACAAGATCTTGTGGTTATTGGTTAATTAATTTAACTTACTATGATGGAAGTTATATTGGTTATTCTTGTGTGTGTATATATATATATATGTGTGTGTGTGTGTGTGTGTGTGTGTGTGTATATGTATATATGTGTCTTTATGCATGTGGTGTGTCAGTGTGGGTATGTATATATACATATGAAGGACAGAGGTTAGACAAGCCTCTCTCTCTTGATTGTTCTTGAGCTTATCTTTGGAGACAGAGTCTCTCACCATACCTGAAGTTCATGGAATCAGAGTAGTGGACAAGCTAGCTCTAAGAATCTGCCTGCCTCTAGGTCCTAGCACTAGGGTTAGAGACAAATGGTATTATACCTAGCTGTCTTATATAGATGTTAGAGATTCAATTCAGGTTTTCATGTTTCTGTGCTAAGGACTTTACCGACTGAGATGTCTCCCAGCCCTTTATTAATTACCTTTGTCTAGTGCTACCAAATACCTGACAAAAGAAACTGAAAGGAGAAAATGCTCTTGGCTTCCAAGACACTGTAGCTTACAATGGCAGGAAAGTCTGGTGGCACACCCAGTATATGTCTGCACGGCCCAAGGTAGAGGTCCCTTCATTTCAGAAAGCAGATATAAAAGACTGAATCTTTCACAGAATACAAAAAGTAGATTCTCCATCAATCAGTCACCAGTTCCTAAAGGATCCACAGCCTTAAAACTGTGCAACAAGCTGGGACCAATCATTGAAACTGAGAGCTGGAGGGGCATGTTCCAATTCAAACTGTGACATAGACATTGCTATCAAATTTTCTGGCTGCATTCTCTGAGAGAGTAAAATCACTCTTGCAAGATTATAGCACTGGTGATGATAGGTATGAAATGTTGATATTCTTCTAACAGTTGGAATGGCATCTCAGTCATTGCTTGTAAGAGAAATTTGGAGGTCACATGGATGCTCTTTGCTTAAACATTTCTCACAGACTATAGGCAATTAGAGGCAACGAGACTAGTGGCAACTATAGGTAAAAATTTAAAGGCTATTGCTTTCAAAGAGCCTTGATCAGAAATAATTGATGGCAAGAAAAGTGTGTGTGTGTGGGGGGGGGGGGGATAATGCAACACAGAACAGAAAACTAAGTTGCCTTAAGAATGGCTCTACAAGACCCAAACTAGGCATCAATATTTCATTGCTAGCTGCATTGGGTTGGGTTGGTCACTGTAATAATAGGGGAGAGGTAGCATGAATGCTGGGGCTGTAATATTTTACTGATGAATCACCTTCTCTGGCTTTTTTTTTTGTAGCTTAGAAAGAGTTAACTTTTATTTTATTTTATTTTTTGTTTTTTTTTAAATTTATTTATTTATTAAAGATTTCCGTCTCTTCCCCGCCACCGCCTCCCATTTCCCTCCCCCTCCCCCAACCAAGTCCCCCTCCCTCCTCAGCCCGAAGAGCACTTAGGGTTCCCTGACCTGTGGGAAGTCCAAGGAACCCCCAGCTCTCTCCCTAGCCTTTATGAGGCTCGGGTGCAGGGAAGCTACAGCTGTTGGCTGAGGAGGTATCATGAAGAACACAACTGCAGAAGGTCTCAAATCACATAGGTAATGTAGGAAGAAGGGAGGTTAAGTCTCAGAGTCCTCCTGAGTTTGAGGAAGGACAAAAAGGCAGGAAGTTGTTATTGTTTTTTTTGTTTTGTTTTGTTTTGTTTTTTGTTTTATATCTATTTTTTTTTTCAGTTTTTTTTTTTATTGAGAAAAGGAAAAAAAAAAAACAAGTTTCCGCCTCCTTCCAGCCTCCCATTTCCCTCCCCCTCCTCCTACCCTTCTCCCTCTCCCCCCACCCTTCTCCCCCTCCCTCTCCAGGCTAAAGAGCAGTCAGGGTGCCCTGCCCTGTGCTAAGTCTTAGGTCCTCCCCCCTCCGTCCATATCTTGGAAGGTGAATATCCAAACTGGCTAGGCGCCCACAAAGCCAGAAAATTAAGTAGGATCAAAACCCCTTGCCATTGTCCTTGGCTTCTCATCAGTCCTCATTGTCCTCCATGTTCAGAGAGTCCGGTTTTATCCCGTGCTTTTTCAGTCACAGTCCAGCTGGCCTTGGTGAGCTCCCAATAGATCAGATCCACTGTCTCAGTGGGTGGGTGCACCCCTCGTGGTCCCGACTTTTTTGTTCAGGTTCTCCCTCCTTCTGCTCCTCATTGGGACCTTGGGAGCTCAGTCCAGTGTTCCAGTGTGGGTCTCTGTCTCTATCTCCATCCATCACCAGGTGAAGGTTCATAGCCAAAAGGATAACTATATGTTTTTCTTTGGGTTCACCTTCTTTCTTAGCTTCTTTAGGTTCGCCAATTGTAGACTCTGTGACCCTTATTTATGGCTAAGTTTTTATCTTGGGAAGGAAACAAGCCCTCCCCACTACTAAGGATAAACCTCTCAGCTGCTGAGAAGAGTTGGAATTCCAGCACAACCAACATTTGCTGTGAAGATTGCCGATACCAAAAACAATACTTCTTTTATATCAAAATGTTTTCAAGGTTAAAATAGCAATACAGCAGAGTTAAGGATTTTTCTACTTGCATTTCTTTTGCTGTATTAAATTCTCTTGAACAAAACAAAGTCGGGGAGAAGGGGATTTATTTCAGTTTACAATTACAGTAAATGGTCCATCACTGTGGGAAGGTCAAAGCAAGAACTTCAAATGTCACACTCACAAACAGGAGCAGAGAAAACAAATTTATGAATTCTCACTTGCTAATGTTTAGCTAGCTTTCTCTACCATTACATAGCTCAGGTCCGGACCAGTGCTGCCCACACTATCCAAATCCCCATAGACAAACCTGCTCTTGTCATTAATATTCTCTTCCCAGATGAATCTAAATTATGCAAAGTTGATAGTTAAAGGTTCCAGCAAATACCACCTTGGGGAGGATCTCATTTCCTTTGCTAATTAGGCTAGGCTGGTCAATGAGTCCCTAGGGATCCACTTGTGTCCACCTCCCGCGCATTGCAATTGCGATGGTATGTAACTGTATCAGATGTTGCACACATTGTTTTTGAGGATGGAATTCGGGTCTCAGTGTTTGCATGGCAAGCACTTTAACAACTAAGGTTTCTTCCCAGTACTCAATAGATGATTTATGATGCAACTTCTTAAATGAGTGAAGTGTCTTCCTCAGGTCCCTCAGACATTTGCTTATCTCTGGTCTAGGGCTAGCTGGACACTAATATTCGATACAGGCACACTGTGCTGGCTCTCCTCCTGGGGCCAAAGCAACTCCAGAATTCTTCCCAGGGACATTGTCACAATCAGTGATTGCTATACATGTTCCCAGTACAAGAGAATCTAGCACCCTCTTCTGGTCTCCACAGATATATGCAAATACAGCTCTCACTCACACATAAATAATTCTTTGAAAAAAAATCTTGTAAATGGGAATCTTTAAGCTAGGTGGATGGCTCAGAAGGCAAGAGATCTTGCTATGCAAGGATAAGGACCAGAGTTGTAACCCTCCATACCTCTGTAAGAGGCCAGATGTGGTTGTGCACCTGTAACCCCAGTGCTACAGAAGGGGTTCACTATCCTGTGCTTGCCACCAGTATAACCACAAGACATGGGGTTCCAAGCTCAGTAACCTCTCTCAATGGAACAAAGCAGAGAGTGATAGAGGAGGTCACCGGACATTCTCCTCTGACCTTTGCATAAGCATGCATGAGCAGGTGCCTCTGTAAATACACACATACCTGTACACACAGATGCACCCATACACACAAAAATAAGTAAATAAATAAAAGAAAAACTAGATATTCACAGGTGCATACAAACATGATGGGAACCTTGTAGTTAACAGTGTGTCCAAGGTCATACAATAAGGTCAGAATTCCCAGGTCTACCTACATCACTTGTTAGTCTGGTGGTACCTAAGTATAAAATGAGCATCAGCACTGATGAGTTCTTTCCCAGTTTCAAGAAAAGAACAGTGAGAGGTCTTGAGAAACAAAACCCAAAGTTGTCTCCCATCCTCCGTATGGTCATATGTGTGCTACACACACACACACCAGTATAACAACATTAGATCTTCTAAACCCTCAGTTCTCATTTTGCATTTAATAGTGAACATAGAATTGGTGTGCTGAAAGCCTGCACAGATGTGAATGTCTGTTATGATTGATAGACACAAAGTATTGGCCATGAGTCAACTTTGGAAGAGCATCCCTACACTCAATACAAAAAAGATCAATAGGACAAGACAGCTTATTTCCTCCAGCAGTAGCTCTGCTGCCTGGGGTAGCTTTCCTAGAACAAACTTCAAAGCAAAGACTGGTTCTCAGCCTGCTCCAGACCTATAGATCCTGTGCGTATCCAGCATGCCGTGCATGCCATCTGTGTCCTGGGCAGATTTTAAAGTTAGATTTGCTGTGCTCTTGAAAATATAATCAGCACACCTGAACTCTCAGAACCTCTCCTAATCATTTCTGGTTTCATTAAACACACCATTTGTGGCAAAAGTATGTTTACTTTCTAGGTCTAATTTTTATTACTTTATGTACAGATGTGTATATCTGATTGTCTATGTGTACCACATGTGTGCTGACATTAGAGACGGGCAGAGAAGGGGTTGGATTTTTTGGAATTGGAGTTACAGTTAGTTGTAAGCTATTGTGGAAATGCTAAGGGTTGAACCCATGTCCTCTGTGAGGACAACAGGGGCTCTTATAACTATTGAGCTTTGTAATGCAGGATCGCAGGGACGATGCCTTTCACAGTTCTTTATTCCTGGTTTATTTTGATTGGACACATGGGTCCAGCTGGAGCACAATCTTTTTCTTAGAATCCATCTTGCTGGTTCTCCACTTGAAGTACTTCTACCTCTATTTTTGTGCAAGATCTATCTAATTTCTTTACTTAAATTTTCTTTCTGTGTTGCCAAAACACACACAAGCAGAGCCCACAAAAGCTCCCCAACTCAATTCAAGTCTCTCAGTCTCTGCTCTGCAGACAGTAAACAGAACATCTGTGTTTGCCAATAAATATCACAGATGTGGAGCAAAATGACTCAGTCTGCCTAGATATCATTGCAACGTTGATCCATTTCTCTCATTTTCTGAAAATATTTTTTTTCTTTCCTTTCCTTTCTGTACTTAAGGGAAAAAGTATTTCTAGGTACTGAAACACTTTTCCAAAATGACCATGTGGTGAGTTGGAAGAAGGTTTCTGCTTACATCATGACTTCCAATTTATACACTATGATTCAGTACTGAATTACTTGCATATAATAAAAAATGAACATCCAATAGTCTGACTATAATTGTTTAACGCACTGGCTCAGGACCTTCAATTTAGTCTCAAAAATGAGGGAAAAAGTCAAATAGGTAAGGTTCTTAAGTTCTAATGGGCATGACCCTTTTTGGGAAAAGAATGTATGCATGGTTTGCACATGCATGCTCACATGTAGCTTAACATTTGAGAGTGAGTGGATAAATGTGCACATAGAGACTAGAGGTTGACATCTACCTCTTCCTCTAATAACACTCACTTTGTCAAGCAGGAAGGCCTATTACTGAAGTTGTTCTAATTAACCATTTTGCTCTGTACATCCTGTCTCAGCCTCTCAAGTGCTGACATTACATTAAGGTCACATGCCTGTTGGGCTTTTATGTAGGGATTCAAATGTGTTTATGCACCAAGTGCATTATCCACTGAGCCAGCTTCAGAGGTGTAAAGTCATGGATAAAGTGACTATGATACAGAGGATGCATTGGCTCCTTTCTCATTGTGAAAAGGCAAGAAGCATCTAAAGGCTGGGAACTTACTTGGCTCACAATTTGGGAGGATACAATCGATTGTGGTAGATCAGACATAAAGAATTAAAGCATTATAGCAACAGGGGTATATTCCAGTTGTCCATAGCTCCATAGGCCAGCATACAGGGCAACTGGTACAAAAATCAGGGCTGTATCTATCCTCAAAGCCTGTCCCACAACCACCCATTTCTTCCAGTGACTTCTGCCTTCTAAAAAGTCTATTGTCTCCCCAAACTGCTATGAGATAGGTAAAAAATGTTCAAACACATGAGCTTCGGGCAACACTTTATTGTCAAACCATGGGTGATTTTTCAAGTCCTGGACATCCATCTCCATAGGAGAGGTTTGGAAACCCAAATCCAGGGTTTATTTCCTCAGGCAGTAATGAATATTAGGGCTAAAAAGCACAGAGCCAAAGGATCAGTCAGGGGAAAAGTCCCAACTGAAGGTAAGTCAATGCAACAGCAGGGCTCCAAAGATGAACAGTGACCGCTGTGAGAAACTACACAGAACGATGAAGTTGTAAGGTGCCATCGCACTGTCCCATTTTGCTTTCATCTTCTTTTATTTTGAAATATCTAATCTCTGTTAGATTTAGTCTTGAAATGACAGGAATCATTTAAAGACATCAAGCTTACTAGGTCCTAGTTCTTAACCTAGAGACAATTTATTCCCCAAGAGGACTAAATATGGCTTCCATGTAGACAACCCATCAGCAAAAGTCATAAGAAAATTAAGCATGGTTAGAGAGATTGCTTTGCGGTTAAAACCGCAGAGGACCACAGAGAAATGTACTCAACTATGCTCATAGCAGCACTGTTTGTCATAGCCAGAACCTGGAAACAACCTAAATGTCCCTTGACCAAAGAATGGGTAAGAAAAATGTGGTACATTTACACAATGGAGTACTACACATCAGAAAAAAAATAGCATATTGAATTTTGCAGCAAATGGATGGAGCTAGAAAACATCATTTTGAGTGAGACACAAAAAGACAATTGTCACATGTACTTACTCATAAGTGGTTTTTAAACATAAATCAAAGAAAAAGAGCCTACAAATCACAATCCCTGAAAATTTAGACAACAATGAGGACACTAAGAGAGACATACATAGATCTAATCTACATGGTAAGTAGAAAAAGACAAGATCTCCTGAGTAAATTGGGAGCATGGGCACCTTGGGAGAGGGTTAAAGAGGAGGGGAGAGGCAGGGAGGGGAGCAGAGAAAAATGTAGAGCTCAATAAAAATCAATTTAAAAAAAAGAACACAGAGGACCAAACTTAGTTCCTACCACATGTCTGGCGGCTCACAACTGCAACTACAACTCCAGGGGATCTGAGAATAAATCATAAATTTTTTTATGCATTGTTCCTTGAGCCACGTGAAGGATATAATAACGTATCTCATGTTGTGAAATAATCTTTTTGTACCCTGTGAAGATTTGTCACTCATATTAGTTTAATAAAAAGATAAAAGGCAAATATTTAGGCAGGATTTTCAAGACAGAGAAGGATTCTGAGAAGAAGGGCAGAGACATGGAAAGTTTCCAGCTAGACACATGGGACGTAGCTTGGGCATTACAAAGCAAAGTTGATAAAGCCATGTAATGTTGTCCATGCCCCATAGCCATGCACATAGTGGTAGCACTGATTGGATTCAGTGGGCTATGAAAAAATACATAAAGTCATGAGGAGGGTATAGCAGACAGGGGATTGAAAGGAGTTTATGGGGGATTCAAGCACTGATCAAACTAATACATGATAAAAGTATGAAATTCACAAAGAATAAGGAAAAAGTATCACTAAACTTTGCTGATAGTGTGATAAAATTCTATACCAACCTTAGGAAGTGGTTTCAAAGAAATTTTCACTAGCATTTTATTGGTTGAGAAAATTTTACTAGTAGTGAGGGAATAGGAACCCCCAATGGTTATGTGGAAACAACCTATATACTTTGTGGGAAGTAGAATACGCAAACTGTAAGGATTTAATGTCAGAGTCCAACAGCAACTTTTCCCCTTTCATAGATACCAACAGACACCTTCCTGAGACATGGTCTATGTGTCCCATCCATAGGAATCAGACAGGCTTGTGTTGTCACCCTCCCGCCATCCTCAGAAAGCTAGATGAACTAACTAGCTGGAGTGTCAAGCACATATGGGATCTGATTCCTTTCAGGAACCTCGTCAGAGCCTGTATCATGTTGTTGCCTTCTTTTCTGTCTATTAATTCTAATAAACTCCTTACTCCCCTAGTAATTTACCCCAGTAGCCTCTTGAATCTCCCACCCCAATCTATAACCCAACATAGAATGTCCCCAATAAAATCTGTGCTAGCCCAGTATGAGACAAGAATGTCACATCTAATGTCTTTACAGCTGCTCCAGATTTTATACCTGCAGGTACACTCCGATGCAAGGGCTTTGAAGAGGGTCAAGGCCAGACCTAGGTCACACAGAAATTGTTTTTGCTTTGTTTTGTGCTGTTTAGATTTTCACTGAGGCGTAATGCATAGTTATATTAGGAAAAGAACGTATATCCTTTATAATACAGTTCACACACTTTCACAGATGGATGAATCCAGATCAGGAGACAAGAGTGCAGAGCCCCCACAATCTTGCTCATTCCCTTGTCATTGCTAACAGTGTAGGTTAACTGCTCTGTTGCCTAAAAAAAGCACAGATTGACTTCACAAGATTTTTAAAATTTATAACAAATTGAATCTTGGAAAATGTGACACTTTTATGGGTGATTTTTGTTAACATTGTGAGATTTGTTAATTTCACTTTTTGCAAATACAGTACAGATATTTTCACTGTTTAAATGAACTACATAAAAACACTGAGCTTTAATGACAAATAGGAAAGGTGAAAGAAAGCTGAGGGTGGCCTTCATGTCCACCTCATGGTGAACACAAAACTCTGAGGAAAGCAAGACTTATAATCCATTTCTCTAAAGAACATTTTTAATTAAAAACTTTCATATAATATGTTCTTATTATAAGTCTTTTAACTCCCTTGACTTCTCCCATATCTTCCCAACCTCCCTATTTATCAAACTTCATGCTCTCTCTCTCAAAAAGGAATAAATGAAAATAAAAATGAAATCAGATAAAGTAAAAAAGAAAACCAATAAGACAGAAAAACAAAAGAAAATAAATTAAAAAGCAGAGAGAGAAAGAGACAGAGAGAATATGGGAGTTTTGCGTGTGTGAACAATACTGAGCATGGAATCTGCCTTGGAATGTGGTTGATATACTCATTCAAAGAAGAAAACTGCTTTTCCCTTTTACAGCTTACAGAAATTATAAATATTATTTTTGTTCAGACTGGGTCTTGATGCCACTTCCACTTCTTAGTGATGAGATTTTTGTCTGCTTTGAACCTATGCAGCTGTCACAAGTAATTAATACCATTATCCTCCAGTAATATTCAGGTTGCCTTCCAGCACCATGGATGCTGGTGAGGAGGGATAATGATTTGAGCTGGGCACCAGATGAACTTCACTGTTGTCTATGACATAATCAAGTATTTATATGTACTTTGGTTTGTTGCTGTCCACCTGGAATTATAAATTTGTATCTTCCCAGGAAAAGTTGGTGGAATACCATAAAGATACTCACTATGTGAAAACCAAGCAAATACCTGATAGACCGGTTAGCATCTTTTCTAAATAATACATTCCTCAGAGTAACCAACTTGATAAACACAGAAAATGACAACTACAAGTCTTAGCCTTGTAATCTGAACCTTCTAGTGACCGTATATACTTGAGAATCCTTTGCTCATTATTCATACAGAAAAATTAAAAAGCAGTTGAAGAAAATGAGGTTGGCAGCTTAAGACTCTACTCACAGAGGAGAAAATAAGAAGAGAAAGGAAAGCAGAGTGGATATGCTTTCAGATATTTAGGGATGCTATTTCAGCATGTAGTTCCCACATATGCATATAAAGCACTTGGAGTACTGCCAGGCAGGGTGCAGTGTGGCTGTAAGTCAATATCCTTACAACATAGGCACTTAGCAGGAAAACATGCCTGATGCAGTCCACCTGCAGGCATGAGGAGAAAGCTGGTCTGCTCTGGGGAAATAAGTTTCCGATAGCCTGTTTCTATTCCTTTTTACTTTGTCCTTGATTTATTGCCTTTGTTCCACACTGCCAGGACAAAAGCTTCAGCTTTCAGCACGAAATGATATTCCAGACTCCACTAAATATATTTGTAAGACAAGGGCAGCCAACAAAATTAAACTTGGAGCACAGAGATGGGCTGTTATTTAAAGCTGGGGAGAGATTATGGGAGGATTATTACTTTATCAAAAACTATTTCAGCTACGACACAAGCACTGCGCTCTTCCCGTACCTTTGGCGGTGTGCTAATTTATCTCTCACCTTGCAAGGATTTAGACTTTCATTGCCAATTTATTGAAAAGCCTGACAAATGTCAGTGGCCTGTGTTACAGGACATCCAGGCTTACTTAGTTATTGCTAGGAGAGCGGGGAGTCAGGACCTTCAGAGGGGAATTGTGTGTGCTGTTTCTTGGAGTTTTATTGCTCTCCTTTCATTTGAATGATCTATTTGAACATCCAATTTGGCTCCTTCATTGTTTTAGAGGTCCCTCCTGAAAAGGGCAATGCAAATACACACAGAAAGCAGATGCATTACCATAAGGAACCACACTCTTTTCTTTTTTCCCGTAATGTAGTATATTTCATGCACTTTAAATTCTCTCACTCTTAAAATTTTTGTATGTCTTTGTATACATGTATGTGACTATCTGTGTGTGTGCAGATGCATACATACCACAGTACACACATAGAGATCAGAAGATAGCCTCTGGTATTAGTCCTCACGTTCCATGTTGTTTGTCACAGGATCTGTTTTTCTGGGATGCATTTACCAGGGCAGAAGGTCTATGAGCTTCCAGGGAGCTTCTGTGTTCAATTCTCACCTCAACCACAGTAGCATTGGATTAAAGACTTGTGCACATGCAAGTTTTATGTGGGTTCTAGGAACCCAATCTCAGGATCTCATGCTTGTACTGCAGGCTCTTTACCAACTGCTCCACCTCCCCAGCCCTGCATGTTTTACAGTATCCCCCCACCTAAGTCTTTAATATACATTGAGAGGATAAACAATCATTAAACTTAACAGAGAAATGATGACTGCAATCCATTTTCATTACTGTCTGTAAACTTTGGAAGTTTCTTCTCTAATTTATTTCACTCCAGACCTTTTTTTTTGGTTTTTTTTTTTTTTTTT
>NC_022013.1:15951003-15953382 GCF_000317375.1 Microtus ochrogaster | reverse complement strand
CTAGCTCTTGTAGACCAGGCTGGTCTCGAACTCACAGAGATCCGCCTGCCTCTGCCTCCCGAGTGCTGGGATTAAAGGCATGAGCCACCACTGCCCAGCTTCACTTCAGATCTTGAATTAAGATTGTTGACGAGCAGAATTGCTTTCCTTGAGTCTTAGGTGTGCTTTCGTGTACTATGAGATGATAGTGAGCACTGACACAGATACAATACTAGAATGTATTTTAAGAAAGGGCTTTTGTTTGAAAATAAACATATTCTGATGTTAATTGAAGCCATTACAAATTTCTTAAGGAAAGTTATCTTAACAATTGTCTGTTACTCCTACATGGACTCAGAACTCTCTGGGGTTCTATATCAGTGTCAGTGAGTTCTGGAATCAATGTCTTCACAGAGATAGTAGCTTCTGTCCACTTGTATAATGGGCTACTAAGCAAGTGCTTTAGCAGGGCAGCCAACACAGCCTTTGTGGAAGGAGGAAAGATAGTTCTCATTCAAATCTGTTTTCATAGGCATGTTATTGGACGGAAAAGAGGCAGACAGGAAAAGGAAGTTTCAAACAAAAGCAGTGATGTGCAGAGACCCAAGGGAAACAGAGTAGGAAGCCTTCAAGGACACAAATGTAGAAGGACTGAAATCAGGTACAGGTTCGAACTGAATATGTGAATACTAATAGCGCAGATATCATCAGAAAGCAAGAATCCGGAAAGTGGGAGCTTTTTGACAAGGAGCCAGGGACAATGGAGAGAGGTGGGAAAAGAGAGTCCTTTATGTAGGATTGCCCTCTGTATGCTGTGAATATCATTGTTTAATAAAGAACATGTTTTGTGCCTGTGATAGGGTAGAGCAGAGCTAGGAGGGGAAAGCTAAACTAAATGCTGGGAGAATAAAGACAAAGTCAGTGCGAAGCCATGTAGCTTCACCAGAGACAGACGCTAGAACTTTATCTAGTAAGCCACAGCCTCATGGCGATACACTGAATAATGGAGATGGGTTAATTTAAGATATGAGTTAGCCAGAAACATGCTTAAGATATTGGCCAAACAGTATTGAAAATAATATGGTTTCTGTGTGGTTATTTCGGGTCTAAGCAGCCAGGAAACAAACAAGCGGCCTCCTACAACAGTGGCCTTTTTGAATTTCCAAAAGACTGCTGTGGTCAGAATAGAAAGTGAATTTATAACATATACATTTATAGATTAGAAAACTTAGTAAAAACTGCAGTGATAATTTGATTCCTAGATTAGGATATCTAGAACAAAACAAAAACAACTGAAGTAGGAGTTGGTTGAGAGCTGAGGATATGGCACAGTCAGTAAGGTATTTTCAACTAGCTTGAGGACTTAAGCTCAACCCTCAGAACCTGTATAAAAGCACTGGGTGTTGTGGTCTATACTGCTAATCCCAACACTGAGACAGCAGGGACATGCAGATCTCTCAGGCTGACAGGTAAATCAGCTAGCTAAGCCAACAAATTCCAGAATAACAAAAGAACAGGTTATCAAAAATCAAGGTGGACAGCACCTGAGGGAAAATACCTGAGACTGTCTTCTGACATAAACATACATGTTTATGTACACATGTGCATGCACACGTGTTCCCACACACAGGGGTGGGGAGGAAGGGAGAGGGAAGAAGAGAGAGACAGAGGCATTCACATCTCTCTGCAGCTGCAAATTTGTTAAATAGTCTAGCTAGTCAGTGAGAGCCACGAAGATTTGTCTGTCTCCATTATCTTAGTGCTAGCATTTGCACAGCTTTTCCCAATGTGTGTGTTGGTGACAAGTACGTTATACACTGAGGCATCCCCCCAGCCTTTCTATGCCTCTTTAGTAAATGAAGCACATAACAGCAAGCTGCTTCTATTGCAGCCTTTGATCATCCCTGCGCCCCACTGTTCAGCCCATATATCATTACCTCCTATAGTGTACTAACTGCCCTCCATTTCTGCCAGGTTCTTCTTATTGCTTTCCCCGATGGGACAGAACAGCCATTTCTGATGAACATTATTAAAATGCAAGGAGCTGAAAGCCCCTGTGAGCAGGCCCAGGAGGTAACTTAGATGGAGTCTTTCAGATTCCAACAGTTCAGGACAAGGGTCTGACATCTTTGGAGACCACAGCTAGTATTTTCCAACTAAGCCAAGCCCAGGCATTTCCAGAAGAGTGTGCCATGGTAATAGTTGCTGTTTTAAGATGTTTTGATCCTACTGCACATACTGGCTTTGGGGGAGCCTAGGCAGTTTGGATGCTCAACTTACTAAACCTGGAAGGAGGTGGGCAGTCCTTGGACTTCCCACAGGTCAGGGAACCCTGATTGCTCTTCAAGCTGATGACGGAGAGGGACTTGATTGGGGAAGGGGGAGGGAGATGGGAGGCGG
>NC_022013.1:15928599-15950223 GCF_000317375.1 Microtus ochrogaster | reverse complement strand
GAGGGGTGCACCCACCCACTGTGACAGTGGAACTGATCTATTGGGAGCTCACCAAGGTCAGCGGGACTGGGACTGAATAAGCATGGGATGAAACTGGACTTTCTGAACGTGGTGGACAATGAAGGCTGATGAGAAGCTAAGGACAATGGCACTAGGTTTCGATCCTAATACATGAACTGGCTTTGTGGGAGCCTAGTCTGTTTGGATGCTAACCTTCCTGGTCCTGGATAGAAGTGGGAGGACCTTGGACTTCCTGCAGGGCAGGGAATCTGGACTGCTCTTATTCTCGAGAGGGAGGGGGAATGGAATGGGGGGAGGGGAGAGGGGTTGAGGAGTGGGGGGGAGGAGTGATGTGTGTGAGGAGGGGGAGGGAAATGCAAAACGGGGAGGAGGCGGAAATTTTTTTTGCAACAACTAAAAAGAAATAAACAAAAAAAACATTTTTTCTCATTTTCATTTCATAAAGTATTTTCAATAATATATTTGCTAATACCTTCTTTCACATCTGATCTCTCTTTTTGAAAATCCCTTAAGGTATTAGACATCCTGTTTAAAACTTATAATTTCCTCTCTTGTTCCCATATTGAATGCTCCATAGTTTCCCCCATCCCCTTCATTCCTGCTCACTTCCCGGGGAAATTTTTTAGATTCTATCTTCCAAATTCATAGACTTAAAAATCTCTGCCGCCGGATGGTGGTGGCACATACCTTTAATCCCAGCATTCAGGCGGCAGAGGCAGGCAGATCTCTATGAATTTGAAGCCATCCTGGTTTACAAGAACTAGTTCCAGGACAGGCCCCAAATCCACAGAGAAATTCTGTCTCAAAAAGCAAACAAACAAACAACAACAACAAAAAATAAAAAACAAAAAAAACCCTCTTCTGTCAAACTGCCAAGACTACTTTCTCTTTATCTTTCATTTTCATTTTAAAGAACCATGCTTTCATCTCACAGAATTATATATTTTCATATCTTTATAAAGATATGTGTGATGGAGGAAGGTCATTGGTTAAATAAAAAGAAACTGCTTGGCCCTCATTGGTTAGAAGATAGGTGGGAGGAGTAAACAGAACAGAATGCTGGGCAGAAGAGGAAGTGAGGTCAAACTCGACAGCTCTCCTCTCGGAAGCAGACGCCTCAGAGAGACACGATGCTCCACTCTTGCGGGCAGAGGTGAGAGCTCTGCTCTCTGAGGCACATGCGATGAAGCTCCGACCCAGGATGGACATAGGCTAGAAGCTCCCTGGTAAGCCACCTTGTGGGCTACAGCAGATTATTAGAGATGGGTTAGTCCAGGTGCGAGAGTTAGAAGAGAAAAGGGCTAGAGCTAAAGAGCCAAGCAGTGTTTAAATGAATACAGTTTGTGTGCTGTTATTTCGGGCATAAGCTAGCCAGGCAGCCTGGGGTGCTGTGGATGCAGCCCGCCGCTCCTATTTCAACATATGTGTGTGTGTTATATATGCTTGTTCATATGGGTGTTGTATGTATTTGTGGACATGTATACATAAATATTGAACATACGGGAAAGGCTGACATGAATTCTTCTTCTATTCTCATGCACTTTATTGTTTTAGACAAGGTCACTCTATGAACTTGGTATTCATCAAGTAGTGAAAATAGGTGATCAATAATATCTGGAGATCAAACTCTCTCTGCCTCCCAGCACAGTGGTTACAGTTCCATGATGCCATGAGCCAGGGTTTTTCAAAGGTGCTAGGGTAGATATCTGGCCCTCCTTCTTGAGCAGCTTAATCTGTCTTCACAGTTCCGCTGATGTGTTCTTTTTCTGCAACTTCATTCCTATGAATACCTTGGTCTTTCCTTTGATTGTTCATTCCTTATCTTGGAAGGTTTATGGACACAGAGGTTTTTGTTTCTTATTCAGACACTGAAAATCAGAATGGAAATTTTACAATGTGGGCTAAGTTTATTACTGAGTAGAGATCACTGGCTGATGATTACATGAGAGACTAATATTCAATGGCGATTACTTATATTTTTCATAAAGCTGTTCATTCTGTGGAAGAATGCTCTGCTTTTCTGCATTGAAGAAGTAAAGTCAGGCTTGGATCCCAGAACTCAGTGTACAGAGTACACTGCATGTCTGTTGGCTGCTGCATCTGCAGGGAAACTTCATCTCTGGCTAATTGTTAGTTCCATTTTTATAAGTCAAGGTTAAAGGTAAAAGTAACCTGTTGTCTATCATCCTGAACAAGGACAAATGGACTGAGGTTTAACATCTCTCTTTATTACCAGCCTCTGCTGTCCCCCTATTTGGTGTTCAAGCCCAGGCTCTAGGATAAAGTGAGCAGCCCAGTGATAAACAGCTGTAGTGAGGCAGGCATACCTAGAACCTGCTTGGGTTAAGCTACAGGCAGCCGTCTCCCAACAGTGCACTTAGCAAGCTGCTTCCACTTGTGTAGGTCTAAAAGCACACCCCTTAGGAAGCAATGGAGTTCCTCGAGAGCCTTCAGTAATTGCCCTTGTGTGCCAAAACAAATTCCGAAGCATATCTCAGAGCTAAGGCCAGTTCACCAATGCATTCTATGCAGGATTTGGATACATGCACAGCAATACAAAGTAATGTAAGGGAAAATCCTTTATTTTCAATTTATGCAAAAGCATGATGGGTATGCATATGACTAAAATTAGATGCATCGTGGGGTAAGATATGTGCAATGAATAGAGGCTTACATAACACAAGCCTATCAATAGAAATAGAAAACAGCTCACATGCTATCCCTAGCAACCATCTCCTCTCTCCCAGAACCTACAAAAAGAAGTTCCAGACGGTGAGCAGGGGCTCTTGAATAAATCCCATTAAAGCTCATTGTTCTCTTAGACAGTATCTGACTTGTACTTTCATTTTGTTTTTTAATTTGATTCCTTGCTATATTGTTATTTGTGTGCATGACTTCAAATCTTCGAATAAAATACCAAGAATCTTTAGAGACAAGGTCCCAGCAGAGACCACCAGTGACAGTGAAAGGCGTTCTCATGAACTCACTCCTAGTATAGCCTGGAAGAGAAACTATTCCTTCCTCTATCTGTTCTTCAGTCCTACGATTCCAGCAGTTTGTTTACATTTCTGGTCTACCTTTATCTGTCTTCTATTTTCTTTGATTTGTGGGGGGTAGCATTTTTAATTCTTTATAAAATCTCTTTATGTAGTTTAGGAGGTGTTAAAAGGGAGACTTCATAAATTTGTCCGTGCTTAAACAGGATGACCCCAAATCAGTTTGTCTAAACCACAATACTGCTAAGCCTTATTATTAATATGAAGGTCACTTGCTCTTAGAGGATTCTCCAATGTTTTATTCTACTGTCAAACTTTGCTTCTTGCTCTCACAGATGGGGGCTGCAACTGGGCCCTCCAACATGTGTGATAACAGCTGGCACCGATGGAGAAGTTTTCTTCCATCCAGATTTCTGTGTGCATCTGTATGTGCCACAGTACAGTTACAAAACACAGGAGCTCTGTGGCAGTCTTTTCTTATTTTATGCTAACAACACGTTTCTGAAATATTTTACCAGGGTTTTTATCCTCTTATATTCTTGCCCATAATTTCAACATGAACCCTCTTTAAAACAAGTGTCTCTTAAGTGAGGCATTGAGGTTAAGAAAAGTCAGGATATAACTTAGCAACCAGAGACCTCGTTTGGCTGTCTACACATGCCACCTGTCTAATAAGCATGCACATGGCAGCCTGAGACATTTACCCACAAGTACTATGTGGACCCTCCCAAATCTGAGCAATCCACATAGCAATCGGACAGCAGCATCAGCCCCAACTGCATCCAGCTGCACACGCACCCCTCTCTGACCAATGGAATAAGCTTCTTCTCAGTTCAAGGAAGATTAAATTTAGACACATTCTATTCATTCATCCTTTGATGTAGCTTGAACTGGTTTGGGATTATGTGTAATAAGGCAAAACTGTGTTGCCAAGTAAAGTTATAGGGAGAACCCTCTATTTACCACCTCATGGTTATGTATAATCAAGAAAGCACATGATTAATATCAGATACGTTATGGAAAGGAACAATCAGAGTAGAAAATTTATTCTACCAGAAAGGACCCCAAAGACTAACCTGTGCAGCTAGGGTATCTTCATTTATGTGTGGCACTGTCAAACATGAGGGTTCATTTCTTTCTGTTCTGTACCACTGCTTTGTTAGGGACAGTTTCCTTCAATACTCAGCAATCTCTTTGTGTTTTTATTACATTCTCGAGTAAGAGGTCTCTAACACTCAGCCTAAATCTAAATCATCAAGAACAGTATCACCAAGGATGGGGTGGTATAGGAAGCAAATGCAGTGTTTGCCACAAAACATATACACTCCTTGAAACCTCAAACAAACCTAGGAAGGCAATTGCCTGTCACAGGAGATAAGCAGGCATATATGCAGAGGGAAGAAGACAGAATACAAGACATGCTAAAGTACAAGAAACCAAGCCTCACACTAAGGTGCAAGTGCATTTTGAATAACTTTGAAGTACAGGAAATTAATGACTATTCAAGGCATACTTGCGCACAAAAGGAAATGAACTATACAGAAGAAGGCCCAAGTTAGCACCTTCTGCAGAATTCATTTCCCATCCCAAGATGCAAGTGTTTACAGGTCAAGGGCTGCAGGAAGAGTAACAACACATCTTTTACCCGAGAAAAGCTTTCCTTACACAGACGTTAAATATTTCCTTAATCCTTAAACCTCTAATTAGAGGTCTATTCCAAAAGTTAAATATGCAATTGCCCAATCTCTCCACCCCAGCATTAAAAAAAAAAAAGTCCAGGTGGCTCAGTGTGCATTCAGCTCTTTGGTGCATCCTGTAATAACCCTATTTTGTATTTATCCCACATCTTTCATCTGAATTCTGTAAACCCTTTACAAACAGGATCTCATTAATCCCTAAAACCTGCTGAGAGACCCTTGACCAGAACAATTCTCCCAAATCTACAGATGAAAACAAAGGGTACTTTGAGCATGCCTTCCCCTTTTCAAACAACTGCATCACAAGGGAAGATGATAATTAGAGGCTCACACTATAATGGGAAGAAAGCAACCTTGCTTGAAAAAAAACCAACAAGCATTGCTCAGCTTTAAAAATATTTTTGAGACTTTTTTAAATTAAGAAAGTACAAATTGAGAAGGTACATCGTCTTTTAAAAATTACAGCCACAGAATATCTGGTCAAGAGTGGGACCTCCAAACTCGGTACCTCTGCAACACATGCCAACACATGGCCAAATGGAAATCCAAAGAGGATACTCCGAGGAACCATAACACTCACTTCAGCATTTGTTCCTGCCCAAGTTCACTCAGAAGCCTTTGTTCACGCAGCAGGAATGAGGCACATGCTCTCCCCAGAGTGACTCCACTGGAGACTGTGACTCTGTCACCCTCAGGCAGCTGGAGGTGGGTACTTTGTTGCCTCTTTGAATGAGTGTACATTGACCCTCAGATTTCCTTCTTTTAGCTAAGATGCTCTGGAGAAACTTTTCCTTCAAAATTGCCACGTCATTCTGACTCTTTTTACAGGACCTGATGCAGGCAAGTCTTGCTCATTCTAATACTAATTGCTCTGCCTGAAAGTGTCCATGTCTGCCAGTTGTTTGAACATGTGAATCTGACCAGAAAACAGTAGCTACTGCACAAAAAGAGAGATTCCTCCATACGTGTGCATGTCTATACCCCTAACCCTTTCCTTTCTTTGGGGAGAGCATTGACTGGAGAATTACTTACTGTAATAGTAAACCTTCCTATGAGAAAAAAAGTTCCTGAAAAGATGCATACTTTCTGGAACCTATGTACACTTTGTCATGGGCCATCTTTAACAACCTCAATAGCCATGACTTGCCCATCTTTATGTCTGAACTAACACATTTATTATTGACAAATAAAGCCTTTTGGGGTATATTAACTTAAGAGGTCATGAGCTCTCAATGACCAAGAGGCTGAGTGTCCTCAGCTAGCAACTGATATAACCTTCCTATCTAATAGTTTCCAAATGTATTGGATAAGAGTCTTTGCTGTTGCTATAAAAACTTCATCAAACTGCTACCACATTGAAATGTAAAATTTGAGGTACTTCAAATCTGTGTTCTCTGAATACTCGGTGCTCTGTGGTCATGGTCCCTCATAGCCTACTCTAGAATAAAATACATCTCAACCCCTTTGGCATGAGAGTTGTGTTTTGATGTTGATACTTTACCTTTTTTGTCTCAACTTTTTGTTGGCTCTGTGGGTCTCAAGAGGCTGAACCATTGCACTTGTTTACAAAATCTTCTCATGGACTCTGTGGGAACATTCTACACTTGCTAGCTGTGTGACTCTTTATTTTATTAAAGGCGGAATCCATATTTCTTTTTTTCCGGTAGAGGATTTCTCTGTAGTTTTGTAGACTGTCCTGGAACTCGTACTGTAGACTAGACTGACCTCTAACTCACAGAAATCTGACTGCTTCTCCTCTTTAGTGCTGGGATTAAAGACCTTCGACATGACTGCATGGCTCAGAATACATATTTCAATGAGAGAACACTCCATGGACTAAGCTCCTTTGTTCATCGATGATATTACTAAGAATCAAACATGATTATCTCATGAATTTCCTAAAAATCAATAATACTCTTAATTTTTTAGTACACATACATAGATCCATATCTAGTACTTTTTAGGTGTTACGAATAAAATATATTTGTTGAAGCCTAACACCAAATGTGGGTACATTTGGAGATGATAATTAAGATCAATATTTACATTAAGAATCTACCTCTTACTATCATTACATCTTCCCTATGAGTTAATCTAAATGAGTTGATCAACCAGCTGTTAAAAGAATCCATCCTCAGGAAGGCTGACTCACACTGAGACAAGCTAAAGAGGTGGAAAGGATAATTATTCCTTTAATGTGCCTTTCTTTCCCAGAATCCCTCAGTGCAGCTCCATAAACATTCTGTCGGGTATGCGTTCCTTTGTGGGTGTTGTAACTCTTCTTTTCTGTATCTAAGATTCTTCCTTTCTTCCAGAAGCTGTACAGGACCCACCTGTGCTCTTTCTGACATTTTGAGCTTCCTTTTCTCTTTGTGCCATGTGGCTGATCTCCATGCCTAGTGCATATGGCACAGTTCTTTCTTTTTCTTCTGTGTCTCTGTCCTCTTGGCAGCTGCAGTGAGTTTGCCAGCTCTGAAGCTTTTTTGTAGACTCTAAGAAAGTTATCCTTACCCTCCTTTTTGAGCCCACTCTTGACTACTTTCATTAAGAAACTTAGAGCCTAAAGAGAGAATGTTAATTTCCCCAATAACAATGATGTCATCAAGGATATTCCCTGATCTTACAGAATGCACACACTTCAAGAAAAGATGTGAGAGAATTCAGAATCCCTCCCCCCTTCTCTGTCTTTTCCTTCACACACACTTCCTCTCTGGCTCTTTCACCATTGCTCCCTCTCCTTTTTCATCACCCTTTTCTGTAAATGCATAAGCCCAAGAAAAGGCAGACAACCCAACAGAAGAACCCTCAACAGACAACAGCTTCATCAGCTAGCACTTGATTTTGCAATCCTAGCCTACAAATGCTGTACAGAGATGAGTTCTCCTTCAAGTCACCAAGTCAACAACGTTTTGCCTGCAGCCCTCAAAGACTAAAAATACACTCAATAGGTGTCTGTAGATTTATTTATAACTGGTATTACATTAGTTGTAATTCTATATAAGGCTTTGATTAGTGTTCTTTGCTCAAAGCTTAGAAGACTGATTCAGAAATTTCTACTTTCCCTGTTTTTGTTTTCTTTGATGATGTTTTATGCAGGCAGATAGCTCCAAACTCACCATGGCTGAAACAATAGAATGTTCGTAGCATGTTTAACTGTATCTACTGATGGGGGCTTAGAGGATTTGCCCTGGCAGTATACTAGACTATAGCTCATCACACTCTCTTCCTTGAATGTTATCCCTTATGTTGACTTCCCTACCTCTCTTTGGAAGCTATGATTCACAGGGCCTCAGAAATAAAGCCATATCTAAACATTCTTACCTTATCTTGCTTGTACATGGATAAATCTGCTCTCACTGTGCCATGGCAGCCACATGATGTGAGATTACCCATAGCCGTATTTTTCACCGCCTCTACTAATTTTCTGCCCATAAAGTACTCACCCCTTAGGCTGTTATCACTTTCCATTTCCTCTTTTAATTATTCTGTAATGTCAAATGTCCTAAATATTAGTCTTTGTATTCATGCTCTGATAACATAATATAAAGGTAATAATAATTCATATTATTACTACTATAAATAAGATGATAAAATGCTTTGTAAATTACTATCTATGAAATACATATATGTATTATATTATTTTGTCTGTACTCAATTGATTAAAATAAAACACAATATATTGAGTAGTCTTTGGCTGAGCTAGACATTTTTTTTCTTATGCTTCTACCAGCTAAAGATGATAGATAAAGTTGTTTGTCTTTCCTTCTAGGAGGGCTCTTATCATTGCATGTTGAGACTGACTTCCCAACCCTGTCCTAGATGCCATGAGAAAATAAAGATAAAGTCCTCCAGAATCTTCTTTGGGATCAGGGATCAAGCCTCCATGACCTCGTTTAACATAATTGCTCTCTTACTCCTGTTCTAGCCATAATGGAAGAAAGAGAAATCTGTACTTCAATGTCTAGCTGGAAAAGAGGGACAAAATTCTATTTATATTAGATATTATTACATCCAAATAATATTTAGATACTTAGGAGACAAAAAATACTTTAAAGGGTTTAATTAAAAGAAAGAGAGAAATAAGAAATAGTATTCATATCACGTCCCACCCATATGGTTTATTTATTTCTCAGCTCAGACACACCACTTAGCAGTGTGGGTTAGTAAGGTACTATACACTTCCTGTCCTCAAGGAGCACTTATGGCCATTGCTAAAAGGTTATAATGGGTCACAGTCGCATAATTATGAAATGGATTATGAAAGCGAAGTAAGAAATTATTTAAAGGTCATAAGTATGTGCAATGATGCGAATCAAGCCTATACTGGAGACTATCAATAGATAGAGAAGTCCCAGGGACGGAAGTGTATAGGACTGCATGAGGCTAAGAAAGTAACGTTCTGGAGAATAGCTCTCCAGCTCTGTGCATCAGATCTTTTTGCCCAGAGGAACTCAAGCATATACTGATGTCAGAGAGGTGTGCGGCAAGAGGAGGCAGTGACCTCTGAAGGGCTCCCTTGAGAGGAAGCAGGAACAGTAAGGACATCCTATCGTCAAGTTGACCCTGTCTGGCAACTTTCTGGTTTTATACTTTGAAGACACTTCCTGGCATGACTCTTCTGTTTTCTATTGCCCTTGAACTAGAACATATGAAATATAAAATATCCCAGGTCATAATTATTCCTTTCGAGATGTGGGCAATCAGAAATTCAGACTGCAAAGCTTATAAACTTCTATTCCAACAAAATTGATAGAAGAGAAATGCTGAAGCAAAGGTACACAAATCCCTCAATTCCAAAGGCAGCTGAACAACCACGAAGGGAAGGTGACCGGGAGCTTCATTTGGATTTTGTACTGAATTTCAGCATAGATCGATGGCTTTATTTGTCCATCTTCCAACTTCACTTATTTATTTCAAACAGCAGGGAACCAAAAAGACCAATTAAAATATTTGCATTGAGGGTACATATATAGACAGTGTGAGAGTTAATATTTTTTGTCAACTTGTCAGTATCTAAAAATCACAGAAGAGGCAAGCCTCAGGCCATGCCTCTGAGGGTTTGTCCAGACTAGGCTAACTAAAGTTAGAAGTTAGGAAACATATCCCACACATGGGCAGGACCATCCCATGGCCTGGAGTTCTAGACTGGAGACAAAGGAGGAAATGATCTGAGCACCAATATTCTTTTCTCCTTTCTTCCTACTGCCTTCAGCTCCTTGCTACCATTCTTTCTCTTCCACGATGGACTGTACCCTCAAACCATGATTCTTTCCTCTTAAATTGCTTTATTAGTATAATTTATCAGAGCAAAAGGAGAAGAAAATAATTCACTCGGGTGCATATGCACACACATTTTATAATATATAGAGAAAATAGCATTACAAAATGAAGGAAACACAATAAAATATTTTTATTAAAATTTTGTTTACCAAAAGAATATTGACACATCACCAGTGATTAAAAAGTCACTTACTTCATGTAATGTTCTGTGACTTTCTCAGTGAGAATGTGTTGACACCAATGTGGCAAACTAAAATCCACTTAACCTGAGAGGTCTTGGGAAGAAATTCTATGGTATTGGAGGCCCTTCTGTCTATATGTTGCTTTCTTGATTAATAAAGAAACTACCTTGGCCTGTTGATAGGGCAGAACTTAGGTAGGTGGGAAAGATGGAACTGAATTCTGGGAGGAAGAAAGTAGAGTCAGAGAGATGCCACAGATCCGAGGCTGGAGATAATGGGCCAAGCAGTGACTTAATACAATTTCTGTATGGTTATTTCAGAGCTAAGCAAGCCATGTGACCAGGACGAACAAGTGGGCCTCCTTGCAACAATTCTAGACACAAAATAACAGAGTTTTACACAGTTTCTTGGTTGACACATTTTTTTTTTCTACATGAACTTGCAGCTAGTATGTGGCACAGTAAAAACTATTTGGATTCTTTAAGAAAAAAAAAAGCTGTGTCTTCCTGATTCACCAGCATGAACGGCTCTGGATCTTTTTGAGAGGTTTGGCTATCAAGCTTATAAATGGGGTTTGTGGATAGTATACTTCAAGTTACTTGGTGACAGCATGGACCAACTAGTTATCAGAATTGAGGGGGTGAGGATGACTCCCACCCAGCAGTCTCAGGCACTAAGGGCCACCACATTGGACTGTGCAGAACAAGCAGGAAGTAACATATATACCCTAGCAATGCCACAGCTTAAGTTTTTAAGAAGTGCTTATCATTTCAAGAAGCATTCCTGGACAGTAAAGAATTACAGATACACAATAAAGACAAACTGAGATGGAAAAGATTTCTAAATGAGACCCAGTGTGTTTAAAATATGTACGTAGGCTTGAGCGAGAGAAGAAAAACAGTATAGTTATAAAAAGAAGTTAAAAAAATTGAAATAAAGTCTTTAAAGAGACAGAGTACAGACAGTTATAGATTGAAAGGAATATAGAAAAATAAGCAACATAAAGACAGAATATACAAACAGAGTCTGGATTATGTATATTATTGTGTTATTTTTGAAATTTTTTACTTCAGAGATATTTGATTCTTGGGACTGCTAAGCTAAGCCAACATACTTATTTCAAAGGTATCTTAAATTCAAAATTTGAGTCTAAGGATATGTTGTTTTGGAAAAGAGTATCTGCTTTTGTTTCCACAGAGGATGAGGACCTATGAATTGCTTCCAGACTAATATGACTTGATTGACCAAGATCCCCTGAAAAGTTGTCTTAAACACCCCAAAAAATTACTTTGCCCAATAAACAGCAAGAAAAAATTGGACAGAACTATGACCATAATCCCAAATATTGTCTATAAATATTTGTTTACATTTAAATGTGGATAAGCTATAAAGATTTGCATTGGTATGGATCTTGCTTATTGATACAAATTTAAGGTCAGTTTTGTTGTGTGTATATTTCTGCTCTTGATTAAAGTATTTTGTTTGTGCAGCTCATTTAAAATGTAATATATAATTAATAAATATAGGTTAATAGGTAGTCATCTATAATAATCAAGCTTGTAGTCATGTTAGTTAGATTTCCTAGATATTCAGAGATGTATTTCAGGTGGATAAACATTCTTCAAACCTTTCAAAGACTACAGAATATGGCACTTAAAATATTTTAAAAATTTTAGTCTTATCATGACAAGGAGACACATCTACTCCTGGCAGCACTATTACTTCAAGAAGAAGATGGGAATTGAAGAGGTTCTTTATGAAGTTGGTTAGCCATTTGGGCAAAAAAAAAAAAACTGCTCTTGCCTGGACTGGTTGATGAACTGAACAAACAGGACCCAAAGATAAATGACTGCTAAACTTGCATAAAGGTGAGACAATTCTTTGAGGTTCCTGCTTAATGAATGAGTCTGCAAGACATTGTGTAAAACACAGAAGAAAGTGACTGACAAACTGCCAATATAGGTGGAACTGTCTTTGAAATTTCCTGCTTCATATTAAAGTGTGCTGGATACTATGGGCCTGTAAGCTTAAGATGGATGCCTCAACGATACAGAGAAATTTGTGTGACTGTTCAGGCAACAAGATGCCTCTGTTAGTTCTAGAGTATTGGGAGTTGCTTACAATGCACTTCCAGTTTACTTAGGTAATATTATATCCTTCTGGAGTCTCTGCTGGAGTTGAAGAATTGATAGTTATAATTATAGTTTTACTTAGTTATGATAAAAGATAAAATAGACATAAATATTGTAACTATAATTCTTACTTGATACCTGCTTTGTTATATGTAATTTTACTATATTAAAGTTAAAACCTTTCTTTTTATTTAAACAGAAAAGGGGAGGTGATGTTGATTTCCATCTGCATGCTATGAACACTACTGATTAATTAAACAACTGCGGGCCTATAGCAGAGCTATAGGGGAAAAGAGCTGGGGTAGGGGGAACTAAGCTGAATGCTGGGAGAAAAGGAAGCAGAGTCAGAGAGAAGCCATGTAGCCCTGGCAGAGACAGATGCCAGTTGGAATCTTGCCATTAAGCCACAGCCATGTGGCAATACGCAAATTACTAGAAATGGATTAAATTAAGATGTGAGAGTTAGCCAATAAGAAGTTAGAGCTAATGGGCCAAGCAGTGTTTTAAATAATATAGTTTCTGTGTGATTATTTTGGAGCTAAGCAGCCAGGAACTAACTAGCCACCTCCTACTACAAGAATGAATGGGACCGTTTGTTCTCTCCATGTTCCTAGTATCCAGTCTTTGAAGAAGATAGTCTCATTGTATTCAAGCTGTATGAACCTTATGCTTGTGCGAAGCTGATACTTATATATGTTTCTGGCTGAAAAGCAGATTCTTAATGGCAGGGTCCATGTCTGTCTCTCTGAAATACTAAATGGTTTCTTCCATTGGAAGGAGTGCTGAGAATATTTGTTACATTGGTAATTTTGTAGAAAAAAAATGTTGCTATTATGGGGAAGGGAGAATTGTTATTTAGTAAAAGGTACAGCTGGACTGGTGTTTTAGTTAATACAGCAATGACTTTGCAAGCATAAGGACCTGAGTTTGATACCAGGTGTGGTGGCAGGTACCATAACCTCAGCACCTGGTAGGTAGGGACATACAAAATCTTGAAGCTCATAGGCCAGCCAGAATATCCTAATTGGTGAGCTCATAGCCAATGAGAGATAATCTCCCAAAGAAATGGAAGGTCTTGCTGGCCTCCATGAAAGGTTATCTTATGGCCCCCATATGACCTCCACATGGCTTCCGCCTTATTTGGGCATGTGTATGTGCGCACACATACCACACACACACACACACACACACACACACACACACACAAATAAAATAAAATGTAGAGATCAAGGGTAAACTTAGAGTGTCCCCCCTCTCTGAATATTCTAATTCCATTTAAAGCTTCTGCTCCAATTGCCAAGTTTCTGAGTAATTTTCTGTAGCTCAAAACCTGTGTCTTCTAAGAACTCCCCACCTCTTGTGTGTCTTGTGTGTGTGTGTGTGTGTGTGTGTATGCGTGCATGTACGTGTGTGTGTCTGTACATGTTTGAGAGAGAGAGAGAGAGAGAGAGAGAGAGAGAGAGAGAGAGAGAGAATTTACATCCCAGAATTTACTATCATTTCCTTTATTTATCAGGCCCTTTTTTCACTGAAAGTGACAGCAGCAACTTAGGGTGAGGATGTCCAGAACTGGTGTCATCGACACTAAAAAGAATAGCAATGAAGAATTGCATGAAGTCCTGCCAGATCTAACTGCTGCCAGGCCAAGGCTCACAGCATACTTCTGAGTCGCAACCATATTCTCACATCTGGCCTGACAAGCTATGTAAAATAAATTTGCCAGGTGAGAACTCTGTTGACTTTTCACAAGATTTATCCTTTTAACTCTACACTGTGGCTTCTTAGCCACAGTGCTGGTGTTAGAGTTTGCATCCTACTGAGAGAAAAAAAATGGGACTCCTTTTAAGCTGGCCATCTTAGCATCACCACCAGATTGCCAAAAGTACCTTAAAACCAGACAAAGTAAGAATCTTTCTAACACAAGACTGTTGCTTCTGCCCAGGGATTGCTGTGAGTGCATCCCGATTCCAGAAGGTTTCAGGGTAAACATCTTCACCAGCTGAACTTTCATTCTCCTTACCTTCCTTCATCTTGTAAGGACCCCTAATGCCCAAAGAGGAACTGATTCTCTTCTTTTTTTTTTTTTTTGAGACAGGGTTTCAAGTAGCCCAGGCAGGTCTTGAATATGCTACATAACTGAAGTTGTCCTTAAACGTTAGTCTTCCTGCCTCCACTTCCAGCAGTGGGCCACTGCTTTGGGCTCAGATGCACATTTTTCACTAAATAAAACCAAATTTTATTAAAATGTTCTTAATTTCTGGCCCACTGTAATCAGGTCAATGGCTTAATGCTGTAAATAAAATAGGAACATGCTGAAGATAGGAATTCTTGTTAATTCCTCAAGCAGCATTTCAAAATCTGCAAATGAAGCCTTCACAGACAGAAATATCCATGGAAGATGATTCAAGGTGGGAATAAAAAAAATCCCAAAATCTAAGACTTAGGAAGAAATTAAACACTTGCTGGTTGTTATTTTGCATCTCACCTACTCCTCAAATTACTATAGTTTCCTCAGCAAATGTCACTCAATTGTTATTTGAAGACCTCTAATGGTAAGGAACTTAAAACCACTGACCTCTAATGGTAAGGAACTTAAAACCACTGAAGGCATTTGTTTCAATAGTATAATTTCTAAGCTCTGAAGTTTCCTGTTAATGTTGGTCAAAGTCTTCTTTCTAGCTAGACTACTACTACAGAAATCAGATCACTCCAAGTCTGTCTAGTTTGGTTTTTGCACATTTCGGGCCGTTTCTGAATCTGTCTCTTTTCATATGTCTCATTTTGAGACAGCACTAGGTTGCTTGTGTCCAGTCTCTCACATTAGTCATTCTAGTGATACCACCAGGAGAATTAAGGAAACAATGGGGATAATGTCTTAGCTGTGTGTTTGAGTGATAAGGAGATGGGTGGAAGCACCACAGATGCTGAATTCACCATCTTCTACACTACCTGACTGCCCACTGCATGGGGTACAAGTGTGGTGGGAGGGCAGGAGTTAGGGGAAGGGAATCAATGAGCATATAAAAGCCCCTTAGCAGAGAAATCCCTCCCCTGAATAAAACATGTGATCAAACAGAAAATGTGCAAGCCAAATTCCTGGGCTGGGAATAGGAAGGTTTCTGTATCAAGAGCCTCCTCTGTTAGCCAGAGAAGCCATGCTGCACACCTGAGCTTTCACATCTTCCTGCGTCCTCCACAGTCAATAGTAAGGATCTATGCATCTCTGATTCCTGAATTTCATTGGAGTTTTTTAAATGTAAGTATATATATGGTCAAGTTGGCTGCAGTAGAGACTTTAAGAACGTCTTGAAAGGAAGACACAAGTAAATATTCCAGAGAGGATTCAAGAATGATTTCCCACTAAAGAAATGTCAACTATTTAAAAGAATTATGTGTTTCAAAAATTAAAGGATTAGAATTTTTCATCCAGCCCTAGTAATTAAGAAAACAGACTTGATCCATAATCCCACCGTTCAGGGGCTGGGGCAGCAAGCCTGAGAGTTCCAGGGAAAGTCTCCCACAAGAATAAACCAAACAACCAAATACTATGGCATTGGGCTGAGTAAGGGAGGTTGCATCCCCTTGCTGAAGCTTGGTTGCTGTTGTAAGAGCCAAGGTTCTTCTGTAAGCCCCACATGTCCAAGGGCAAGGTAACTTCCTAAAATTGGGGGAGTCATAGTTTTGGGGAAACAATATGTCTGGTGTTTTTACCTCTCAAAACAAGAGTTGGTTGTTTTTTTCCTACTACACCAGATGTACTTGATCACATGTATATGGGAGGGACATAGGTAGAAAATACATCAGGATGCAGTTTTGTCCCTGATTGGACCTGATAGGAAATGCAAAGGTTTGTCTTTTTAAGCCCCCTTAAAGTGTGACTCTTGCAGGAAATCAGAGTGATTCTGACCAGAGTTCATTTTTCTAGTCAATACTTAAGTCAACTTGCTTCAAATCAGTCTCAAAACTGGGAAACTAGTTTTTCTCTCCAAAACCTCAGAATAAACTCTGTGCTATTATGAACAAGTTATTTGATGTCCTTGTACCTCAAGTTTCTAGAACTGTAGAAACCTGCCACAGCAAGAATATTAATTTCAATGGCTAGCCAGATACTAGGAGAGTTAAGCCAATGTGGCCTCATTAGAATAATTGGATGCAGTGATTCCTGTTGTGCATTTCATGTATCCTTGGCAGTTATGTTATCAGAAGCATACTGTGAGTGGTGCAGGCATGTGAAGGCCTACTCTAAAAACACTTCGGGGACAATTGTGTCTGTATATCCATCTTACTGTGGCCCAAAAACACCAGGAGAAAGAGATACAGGTTAGAAGGGAGAGTACTGGTTGACTCTAAGGAGACCATTCTGGCAGTTCCATGGATTATCTGTCTGCCCAATATGTACCTGCTCAAATTGTCCATGCCCGTGGTCCAAAGACAGCCTCACACACTCAAAAGGCTTGACATGGCAAGACTCAAGATCGGATCTGTTGGCATATTTTTGTACATAATCTTAAAAGTGAGAAGCGGGTGATTAAAGGGCCCTTGGGCTTGAAAACTTAATCAAACCTCCTCCTCTTCCCCTTCTTCTTCCTTCCATTTTTGTCTTTCTCCCCCTTCCTCTTTACTCCTCTGCTTCCTCTTCCTTTTCCTCCTCCTCATTCTTCTCTTCTCTTTCTCTCCCTTCTTTCTTGCCTATTCATATTTTATTTTTTTCCATCTATTTTAGTCTCAGAATAAATGACATCTGTATCATCTTATGGGCTCCCGATTATTATTTTTGACCTTTAGGCTGGTTCATCCTCTACATTCCCCATGTTTCATTATCAATTATTATGAATAAATGAATAGTTCTTTATATTCAAATCATACATAGTACACTGTGAGAAAGATAACACACACACACAAAGAAAAAAAACAACCCCCCCCAAAAAAAACGTAGTTTGCACCTGAGATGCAGACAGGGTCATGTTCATGCTGCCTTCCATGTGTGTCACTTCTGCTGTACCACACCACACTCCACCATAGATCTTAGCTTTGAGGTTGAGATGAATTGTTCAAATGTCTGGAATCCTGTCATAGTACATGGAATAGAACCATATTCCTAACCACAGGACAGTGCTGTGTGAGATCATGTGATAGGGAAGTATGTATATGTTTCAGTAGCTCATTTGTTCAAACAACTGCTATACACAGTAGGATTCTGATTTCATAGAGTACTTGGTCAGCTCTATTAGGAGGTTCTGTCCTGGAATAGTGTGATTAAAAAGAAATCATATGATCATAAAGCTTGACTTCCAACTACTGCTGTCTGTGTTACCATCAATATTTATTGCATGATACAATTTCTGTCTATTTAAAACATTCTTGTATCCATGAGGTCCCTTCTTTCCAGAGGTCAATTCACATCATCATCATGTGCTCACGAACATCTCGACAGCTAGATGCTGTATATAGCTCGAAAACCAAGAAGAGAAGGTTCCATTGCAAATTCTATTGCACTGGGAATATCAACAGCAAAGAAGCAAGATAACAACAAACTGCAGCCTTCAAAAGACATGAGTTCATCTATGCATGTGATGTCAGGGGACAAAGCCCTGGAAGAAGGCATACATTTTACAAATAATTGAAATAATTGCCAGAATTGAAAGAAATAGCAAAATTCCATTTATAAATCAGTAGTACTCTTTAGCTAATTAGAATACTCTAAGCCTTACCATTTCAGAGTGGCAAATATCACAGATTAACAGTCAGTGACTATGGAGAAAGAGTTGGTGTCTAAGAGAAAGTCAGATTCTCAGAAGTGAGGTTCTGTGCCACAGCATATGGCTCCCACATCCTACTTCTCTGAAAACCTAGACAATGACCATCTGTAAACACAACCACTATTTATGCTTTGCCAGGCCACAGTGAAGAGCATGGCAGCAAAGATGACAGATACATATGGAAACTGTCCTTCTGAAATTCAGACCTCCCTATGATCTGTTATACTTAATGGGTTCCAGCATAGAATAAATAATAAAGAGTCACCACAACATAATCAAGACAAATTAAAGTTGATGAGTTTGAGACCTTGATGGCAGATGAACATGGTCCCAAGATACGAATTATGGCTCATGAAGGTAAAGTGGAAGGAAGCATTCTGCTGAGGCCGCCCAGCTGCTAGGCTGTGCATGGCACTGCCGAGCAGGAGCTGTACCTTCTGTCAAGGCTGGTCTTGTGGCTTCCTGCCACCAACACTCACCATTTTTGCAGAGCAGGAGAGCCAGAAAATCATGAGAAGAGGAATTGAGGAAGAGCAAGAGGCTGGGGGCCTGTGCTGTCACAAAGCTCAATGTGATGGTTTCCTTTGATGGAGCTGTATCTGCATAGATAGCTGAAGATGACAGGCTTGTGTTCTTGGTCACCGGGTATGGTTCTTGAAACATGTATATAACCGAGCTGCCGGAATCAAAAAGAGCTGAAATCTCTGCAAAAAAAAAAAAAAAAAAAAAAAAAAGAAGAAGAAGAAGAGAACATACTTTCAATCACATAGCCACTAAGCTACTTGAGGTATGTATAAGGCCTGCTCATTATTTCCTTGCACAAAGCACTGTGTGAGCAGTGTTTAAAAAAATCAGACAATGGGCTTCTTACTAATTTTGAGGCAGATCAGATCTATTCTTGTGTATATGTTCGCATGTGCAGATGAGCATTCGGGTTGATACTGGAGATATGTCCTCCCCTGTCACTCTCTACTTTATTGAGACACTGAACATAGAGATCGTGAACTGGTTAGACTGGCTGGCCAGTGAGCTCAGGACTCTTATTATCTCACGTCTTCTAGTGAAACTTCTTCTTTATCTTGTTTTCTACAGTGGTGCTGGGTATCCAGACTCAGACTCTTATGCTTGTGGGGCAAACATGCTGCTGGCAGAGCCATTTGCCCAGTCCTCTGCATCCATTGTTTATAATTACAAATGTGATTAAGGAAGTTGATCAGAACACTAACCCTTTCTTGGTATCACTACGTTGTTTAGTGAGACAGTCTTTGTAAAGCACTGAGGAGGATTGCCCAGCAGGGTTTGGACTTATGGAACCTCTATGTTGCAAGAAAGTGTCACCTAGAGCTGGGGAGATAGCTCAGTTGGTAAAGTGTTTGCTGCACAATTGTCAGGAGGTGATTTTAGACCTCCAGCACCTATATAAAAAGATAGGTGTGGTGGCGTGTATAGGTAACACCAGAGCTGGGGAGGCAGAGACAGGAAGAACCCCAGTGTTCCTTGACTAGTCTAGAAATTGGTGAGTACCAGATTAGTTATGAAATCTTGTCCCAGAAGATAAAATGAAGAGCAACTGAGGAAGGCATTTATTAATGATCTCTGGACTCCACATAAGTGTTAATGTATCATGAGTACACACATACACCAGTCCACAATGCCGCAAATACACAAACACAGAAAAAGAAGAACATTTAACCTAAGTCCATCTCAGTTGCCTTAAGTAAAATGTCACATTGTTGACTGTATGTCAGCTAACATGCTGAAATATTGAAATACTTATTCTGCCAAGGTCCAGCTTGATCTTGAGCTAGATTTGACTTTCTTCTTTTTATATCCAGGTATGAAAGGAAAGTTGCCTTGTATAGTAAGACAATTTAGATCTGTGTGCACACATCTGACTGGAAGACTATGTGGTAAGCTTGAGTTAATATGGATATGATAGGTTTCTTTCCTTCTCAAATGAAGGGTGGAGGGTTTCTAATCTTTCTCAACATTCCCTGGGTATGTGTGGGACACTGAGAACATAAGCACTTGAACTTACTTCGTAATGCCCTTGCCACTTTTCTGCCTTGTGAAAACTCTGATGTAGTCATGCCACCGAATTAATGCTACAAGTTTATGCATACAGTCTGCCAGACCAGGACTACAGTGCAATTTGGGCAAGGTTCAGAAAGAATGTTCAGTTTTAATCAAGGAAGTCATATCAGTGATTCTTATGTTAAAAATAGGAGGCATACACATATGGCCGTGAAGATGTTGGCTCATGATCTGCTTGATACAGGTGTTTTCCTTAAGGACTTAACAGGTGCATTTTGAGCTAGTATTTTCTAGTTAACAAAATAAAAGCCTTTACTTGATGTTTATGTATACAGACAAATGTATATATGATTCATAATATATGAAAAAACCATATTAGACATGGGCATATAGATTATGATTTTTTTCTTCTTCTTAGGACAATAAGTTAAAAACAGAACATGTATAATTAGATGTGCCACACAAAAATGTTCTCATTCTTTCCCTGAAACTAGTATTAATTATTCCTAATGCTTAGACATTGTTTTAATATAAAACTTAATTCAACAACATTTGTAAATTCTGCTTTTCAAACATTTTCTTCTGTTTCATGACAGGAAATAAAGCTACTGGAATGGGTTTAGTTTCCCCATATTACTTATAAATAAATTCTAAAATATATTCAGTGAATTTTATTTTTATTATTATTTTAACTTCTGATAGTATAACATTTCAAAAATAGTAAGAGCAAGCGTTTGGAGAGAATTTGTATGCTGTATGCAGTATGCACTGAGTGATAAACATGATCCCTATTATAAAATTCTGCATTTCCTACTCATTATAAATGCAGAAATCAAGGAAATTTGAGATTAAATACTTAACTACTGTCTCAGAGGGACAATGGTAAATGAATAAGAACCAGAACACAGATTCTTTCTGTAGAGATTCAGTGGCAAGTGAATTAAGTAAGAGAAAATAGTGCTTACAAAGGGAACTATTATAATGGTTAAAACTTATGTTTACAAGTATTTATGATATATGCAGGAAGTAATTATAAGATGAAATATGTGGCATAAATACAAGATACACCATGATTGCCACATCTCCACTATATCAAATGTAATCAATATTTTTGTTCATTTGTTTATTAAATGATTGTGCAGTTAGCTTTAACTTTCTAGATTTGTAATCAACTTCCAAATTTATTATCTTGCAGTTTCAGTGATGAAAATATTCAAGTGATAGAAGTGATCAGTCAACAATGAAAGGGAGCTGAAGGCAAAGAGGTACACATGGATAAATCATGATCAGGTATATGTATATTAGCAGGAAAACCAATCATGTCAAGTCTACCAGCGTGGCTGAGAGGATCAATAAGTCTGCAACCAAGCCTGAGGGTCTGAGGTCAGTCAGTTCAGTGCAGGCCATGAGGTAGACTGAAAGGAGCTGCTCATAAAAGTTGTGCTCTGGCATCACAGGTGCCCTAGCATGCTGGCAAACACACACACACTCTCTCTCTCTCTCTCTCTCTCTCTCTCTCTCTC
>NC_022013.1:15897286-15928499 GCF_000317375.1 Microtus ochrogaster | reverse complement strand
TCTCTCTCTCTCTCTCTCTCCCTCTCTCTCTCTCTCTCTTTCTCTCTCTCTCCCTCTCTTTCTTCCTTCTCTCCCCCCCCCCACACACATGCACACACTAGATAGATAGAGAGCATCTAATAAATAAATGATAAAGTAATTGAAATTTGCCAAAGTAAAGAATAAAATCATATAAAGACAAATCTTGCATTAAATATAAAAATAAACTCAAAATGTAACAAGATCCTGAACAGAAGAGCTAAAATTATAGTATACTTAGAAGAAATCATAGATAGAAATTTTTGTGTTCTTAAACCCACCAATTGTTTCTCATGTATGACAATAAAAGTAGAATCAATAAAAGAAAGGAAAGATAAATTAGGTTCCATCAGAATGTAGGAGATTTTTTGTCTTTCAGAGATAAAACGAAGACTGTGAGAAGAAAACTCACAGAATGACAGGATAAATTTGCAAATTTTCTATAAGGAACATATAGTCAGAAAAAAAAGAAAAAATGAAAATGAAGGGCAACCAGAATAAAGATCTGCAAAAGATTTGAATATGCAGTTTTTCAAAAAAGATGTAGTGATGAATGGTAATGATGTAAAACAATGTTTAGGATGACTAGTCATTAGGTATGAGCAAGTTGGAAGCACAGTACGACACCATTTCCCATACAGTAGGCTGTCTGCTTAAAGACTGACATACAATAACAGGTGTGTAAGAGTGCAGAAAAACACTAGAGCTTTTGTGCATGTCTGGTAAGGATGGAAAAACTGCAACCTACTTTGAAAAATGATTGGGTCATTCCTCAAGAAACAAAACACCCTTAACAAGGTGGTTCAGTAGGTAAGTGCCTTGGTCACTCACCAAGCTTAGTGACCTGAGTTTTATACCCAGTGTTATACAACGATGTTAGGTCTAAAGGGGAAAACCCCATGTATCCCCAAAAATAGAAGGCCAATTTAGTTGGTCAAAAATGAAAGTCTAGGCTTAGTTCAAGATGAACTCTAGGAGGATTTCTGGTGGATATATCAATCAAAGCTCACAGGCAGCGTTTCTCATGAACCTGTGAAATGGGTTTCAGACTACTGGAAAGGGCCAGTTCCCTTCGCATACACCTGTGGTTACCTATCAAAGCCCAAGACTAACATCCAGCCTCCCCTGGTACCTGACACATGTACCTGTTACACAGTTCAAATGCTACACTAGAATCCTGGCCCACTGAGCCATCTCACCTCCTCCACTGTGCTACTTCCAAGGTTATTATAAATTACAAAACTGACAAGTCCCCTACTTCTGCCCACACTCCTGCTTCTCTTGCTAGTCTATCTCATCTATTTTCTTCTACTTCTTTGCCAGCCCCCAACCCCTGCAAGGAGGTTGCCCTGGCCAGTCCTATTTTCTTTTTTTTTTCTTTCTTTTCTTGACTCTTCCAAATGCTGCTGTCTGTTCTCTCTTTCATATCCACAATCAACAAAGGTATGCTCTTCATGAAGCAGCAATTTCCATGGTTTCTCCTCTGGGCCATCACTGACAGGGGGAAGACAAGAAACCATTTCCTAATGGTTTCTTCACTGTATTGTCACAAACAGAGAGAACAGAAACCGAGTTCTGAAAGTTGTTTAACTTCTACAGGACCACATGGCACATTTGGACCCCAAGAGCTTAACTTGCTCAAATAAAAAAAAATGCAGCAAAGTAACACAAAATTAAAAAATAAATCATGGCATTTCCAAACATGTGCACGAGTCTCAGTGGTAGTAATACTGAGAAGCATCAGAAAGTGGGGAAAGTTTAGTGTCCATTGATTGACAAACTGCCAAGCACAGTTAGGAGTATCCACAAAACACTTTAGCAATAGAAAGAAAAAAAATTGTCATGGCATGAATGAAGTGACAGCACTATCTACTGAGAGAAAGGTGACACAAAGAAGAAATATGTATTAGGGTTCTTTTATAAGAGAGTTCCAGTCTCAGCAAATCCACAGAGACAGAAAAAGGAATGGCTTCCAGGGTGGCAGAAGGTTGCTGGTGGCCAGGAGCGTTTGAAGTGGCTGACAAAGAAAAGAATCTGAAACTGCGTAGGGAAGGGCATGTGCAAAAGCAACAAGAACCAGGACAGCATACCCCTTAACAGATAGGATTACTTTGGGTTTGAATTGTATCTAACTAAAAGACTAGCAATAAATAAATGTTTTTAAAACACACACACAAAGCTACTTTCCTGGAGGGATATTTCTATCATATTTTCATTCAGAATGAAATCAGAATCTCAAATGAGAAAAAGTCCTAAAGCAAAGCAGGAAAACAAATAAATCAAATGTTCTCAGCAAAAAGCGTGATTGGCTTTTACATCTCTTGGTCTAGAGAGATGGCTCAGAGGCACAGCGCTCTTCATCTTCCAGAGGACCTTAGTCTGGTTCTTGGCACCCATGTCAGGCAGCTAAACAACACCCTGTATCCACAGTTCTAAGGAATCCCTGATTCTCTCATCTGGTCTCCCTAGGCACCCCCACACACATGACATAAAGTTACATAATAATCTGAAAATAAAAATAAGCCTTTATAAGCAACCCAAGAAGGTAGAGCCTGCTGGATAGCAGCTGGGAGACTGATGGTATGATTTTGAAAGCGAATTATGGGATCTCCACACACCTCTCTTTCATTTTTGTTTCACATAAGCTGTAAGAAATAGATTTTTCTCTGCCACATGTACCTGTTATGTCCATGTCAACAAGGACACAAAAGCAATAGAGCCAAGGAACTGTGGAATAAAATGTCTGAAACTATAAGTCCAGGTGAATGTTTCTTTTTTTGTTATAGTACTATAATGAATAGGAAATGGGTGATTTGGCCCAGGACAGGTAAATGAACACACATCCTTAATTCTATCCTTGATGTCCCAAGTGATAACAAACCTCATCTCTGACATACATGATGCTGCACTAAAAAGCAGGAGGAGCACACCAGCAGGGAGCACTCTTTGTTCAGGGTTCTCTCTTAGAGCGTGACTCTCCTTTCCAGTTCCAAATTACATTTCCCAGGGGAAGGGCATTTGAAAGGGACCTACTCATGAAGGTCCTCCAACCTTGCAGAGAGTGGTAGCAGAGATTTCCCCATGTGAAAACTGAGAACACCTTTGTCTTTGAATTAGTTTATAATGTATTTTTTAATTACATGTTGTTGTTTGGCCTCATGAGGCCCAGTGTAATTTCCTTAGCCTAACTTGGCTTGTTGTGAGGCCTCGTCTAACTTCCTGAGCCTAGATACAGTTTGGAGACCTTTCTCTGGCTATCCAACCTAGACTCGCCTCAGCCCAGCCACCTCTAGCATGTCAGAATATTATTGGCCCTTGTTCCTTACTCTACCTCAACCCATCCCAAGCTTCTCCACCCCTATCACAACCCAGTATAAGTCCCTGCTTGATATCATTAAACAAGATCCTGCTTTGACAGACTCCTGATTCAGTGGGTGTGTTTCTCCCCAGTGGCCAATAGGGGTGGGGAGGGTGGCTGGGTTGTACTCACCATCCTGCTCAGCCTCAGGGAGAGTCTGGGAGTTCCAGCTTTCTGCCAGAGAACCCAGCAGATTGGTGCCCCATATAAGGAATGGAAGAAACAATGATGGGCCAATTGGTATGTGGGTGAGTGGGTGAGTATAACCCCATTAAAAATGGGGCAGTTCTTTACTAAACAAAATCCTGCTTTGGAACCAAGTTCAGTGTACCTGACTAAACAAATTCCCACTTTAGAACTTAAACAAAATCCTGCTTTGGGATTCAGTCTGCCAGTTCCAGCCAAGTCTGATGTGCCACACACCTTATGCCCCTGGTACAAAAAGAGATTCCATTGGAAAAGGGATTTTAGGTCCAAGTTCAGTCTCTAGAGAAAGCCTTTAAACTCCCTGAGGGGCCATCTCTAGCCCCTTTAAATAAGGGGAAAAGGGCAGTTAAAACACATTGGACCTTTGATACCCAGACTAAGACCAAAGCTGGCCCTAACAATATGAGATAGAACCTTTAGGTTACTTATAGACACTGGGGCCAATCTCATGGTCATCAGAAAAGAGGAGCCCCCCCCCCTCCTCTTGGCAGCTGTTCCCGGGAGAGATGTTGGACCTCATGAGGCCTGGGCGTAAGGCCCAGTGTAATTTTCTGAGCCTAACTTGAGTAGGCATGAGGTCTGGTGTAACTTTCTAAGCCTAACTAGAGTTTGGAGACCTGTATCTGGCTACCCAACCAAGACCCACCTCAGCCCAACCACCTCTAGCGTGGCAGAATATTATTGGCCCTTGTTCTTTACTCTGCCTCAGTCCATCTCAACCCCATTATAACACTATATAAGTACCTGCTCGATACTTTAAATGAGATCCTGCTTTGATAGACTCCCAATTCAGTGGGTGTGTTTCTCCCGGTGGCCAAGGGTGGGTGGGTGGTGGCTGGGTTGTTCTATACTCATCATCCTGCTCAGCCCTAGGGAGAGTCAGGTGGTTCTGGCTCTACACCGACTCTTTCTGTCAGAGAACCCATAATGTTGTCTTTGTTAGGGTCAAGGTAAACCAGGAAGAGGGAACTTAAATTGAGAAAATTTCCTCATCAGATTGGCCTGTAGGGAAGTATGTAGAGGTCATTTTCTTAATTAATGATTGATGTAGGCGATCCAAGTCTACTCTGGACAGTGATACTACTGGACAAGTGCTCCTGGATTATCCAAGGAAGCATACTGAGCAAGTCATGGGAAGCAAGCCAGTACACAATGTCCCTCTTGGTCTCTGCTTTAGTTCCTGTCTCTAGGTCCCTGCCTTGGGTTACAGCCTTGTCTCCTGATGATGGACTATGACCTGTAAACCAGATAAATCCTCTCCAACCCAAGTTAATTTGGTCATAACAGTTATCATAAGAGAAGAGAAAAACTGAAACAGAAGTTGGGAGCAGTTTCATGGTATGTTGCTGGATAGACATAAATGTACTGCTTTAGGGAGGACCGTGGAATGTATTTGGCACTTTGGGCTGTTTTATTTTTGACACTGTGTGCTCAGAGTCTACTGGGGTATTTTGTAAAAATTTGAAACATAATATTGAAAGCAAAGAAGATGATGGAAGCCTAGCTTGTTAAGTTTCAAGGGGAAAAATGGACTCTTATCAGGATTGTTTGTATGATATTTTGTATTTACTATCTTGATACTACAAACTGGCAGTCCAGTGTGTGCTAGATAAATCCACATAAAATCTGAGAGAGCTTAGAAAAGAATTCTAGACAGTAAAAAATAAAGTACAGCCTCCTATATTTCCCATAATGGTTTTTGCTTGCGGGTGCATGTTACGACTCTTCTAAGAGAGGTCTTCCTGATTCAGTGGTAGCAGAAAAAAAAAAAAAAGACTTGCTTTTGAAATGACTTCCTGGGCTGTGCTGCCAGCATGAACTCTGACTCTCTCTGGAGGTCTGGCTATGGAACATCGAAATGACGTTTGTGAGCAGAGTGCTACAACTTGCTTCTTGGCAACACAGACCTGCTGCAACCCGATCCTGAATCTGGGGTGGAGAGAATGGCTCTTAGAGGCAATAACTGGATGTCCTCCTACATGTTAGACTCGGCAGAGCTAAAAGGCAAAGTAGCCTTAGTCATAGTAATGTAACTTAGCTTTTAAAGAAGTACTTCTGTCAGAAGAAAGTTATAGATACCCAATAAAGACAGATTCAGGTAAAAAATAATCCTCTAATTGGGTCACAGTGTTTGGATAAAATTACTTTGGCTTGGTAGACAAAAAGAATATAGTTATAAAAAGAAGTAAATGTTTTTTTTTTAAAAATAAAGTCTTTAAAAAGAATACAGACAGTCATAGATTAAAAGGAGTAGAGAAAAATAAGACATGTAAAGATAGAAAATACATAGTCTGGATCATGAATATCATTGTGCTTTCTTTGACTTTTTTGACTGTGAAGGATCTGAGTAACCAATATATATATATATTGTTGATGAAAGTATCATGACTTCAGAATTTGGGTCTAAGAATATGTTGCTTTGGAGAAGAAGTTCTTCATTTGTTTCCACAGAAAATGAGAATCTGTGGATTTCTTCCAGACTAATGTGATTTGAAGGATCAAGACACCCTGAAATGTTGCCATGAACACCCCAAAAAATTACTTTGCCCAACAAAACTCAGGTAACAATTTAGAGAGAATTATACCGATATTCCTAAATATTGCCTATAAATGTTTGCTTACATTTAAAGGGGGATATGACATAGATATGAATAATTTGCATTGGTATGGATCTTGGTCTATTTATACACATTTAAAGTCAATTTTGTCATATGTGTATTTCTGCTCTTGATTAAGCTATTGTTGTGTAGCTCATTTTAAAATTTAATACATAAGAAGTACAGGTTAGTAGAAAGTCATCTATAATAGTCAAACTTGTAGTCATGTTAGGTTTTCTAGATATATAGATATATATTTCAGTTCTATACGTATTCTTCAAATCTTTCAGAGACCTTCATAATATGGCATTTACAATGCTTTAAGAGCTTAAGATTTTTCATGACAGTGAGACACATCTGCTCCTCAAAACCTCAAGCTACATCAAGAGGAAGATGGGCATCAAAGAAGCTACTTAGGAAGTTTGTTAGCCGTTTGGGCAAGAAACTGCTCTTTTCCCAGACTGCTTTCTGTTATGCTGTATGAATTGGACATGTAGGACCCACAGAGAAATGACTGCTAAATTTGCCTAAAAGTGAGATGTTCCTTTGGGATTCCTGCTTTATGAGAGTATATGCTAGACATTCTTCAAGACACAGAAGAAAGCAGCTGATGGACTTTGCCACTACAAGGCAAAACAGATTTTCAAATTTCCTGCTTCATGGAAATGTCTCCTGAATACTATGGGCCTGTAGGCTTAAGATAAATGCCCCAATGATACAGAAAACTTTGGGTGACTATCCAGGCAGCAAGATGGTCTCTGTCAATTCTAGAGTTTTGTCACAATGAACTTCCTGTTTACTTGGGTAATATTACATTCTTCTGGAGTCTTTGATGGAGTTGAAGAATAGATAGTTATAATTATAGTTTTCCTTAGTTATGATAAAAGATAAAGTAGATATAAATATTATAACTGTAATTCTTGCTTAATATCTGTTTTGTTATATATAATTTTACTACATTAAAATTAAAACCTTCCTTTTTATTTAAACAGAAAAGGGGAGGTAATGTGGGATTCCCCTCTGTATGCAGTGAATACCATTGGTTAATAAAGAAACTCTTAGGCCTGCACAAGGCAGAATTTAGATAGACATGGAAAACTAAAGTGAATACTGGGAGAAAGAATGCAGACACAGGAGAAATCATATAGCCCCACCAGAGACAGATGCTAAAACTTTACTCAGTAAGCCACAGTCTTGTGGCATTACTCAGATTGATGGAGACAGGTTAATTTAAGATATGAATTAGCCAGAAATATGTTTAAGCTACTGGCCAAACAGTATTGCAAATAATATGGTTTCTGTGTGATTATTTCGGGGCTGAGCAGCCAGGAACAAGCAAGTAGACGCACACAACACAAATCTCTGAAGGTGAAAGGTATAATTCACTGAAAAAACAGATGCTGCTCAGGTGGAGCTGAGGAATTAGCTGTAATTAATAAGAGATCAGCATCACTATGGCAAAAGTTTTTGGGAGCTATTTACTCAGGGTTAGCACACAAAGCTGTAGGCCAGAGAGGCCACAGTTACATTTCTTTTTTTTTTTTTTTTTAATTTTGGTTTTTCGAGACAGGGTTTCTCTGTGGCTTTGGAGCCTGTCCTGGAACTAGCTCTGTAGACCAGGCTGGTCTCAAACTCACAGAGATCCGCCTGCCTCTGCCTCCCAAGTGCTAGGATTAAAGGCATGCGCCACCATCGCCCGGCCCACAGTTACATTTCAAGGTGGCACAACACTTGGTATCATCTAAGAATCTTTTAAATGGTTCTGGTATTGGTGGTGTGAAACTGAAGAATTGAAGTTTTCATAGAGAGAAGCTGAAGCATAGCACCATGAGAGACCGTTGATGAAGGTATGTCTTCAGGTACAGCATAAACCCCAGTTTTAGAGGGGTCATGGGAGAAGTGGGACTTTGGTACCATATGGTAATGTCAAAGTCACCAAAGGGAGTCATTGGTGAAGATAGAGATCTGATCATATTAGCGATGCCAGGGCTGTGGGACAAACAAACAAGGTAAGCAGCAGTTGTGGGGTAGAGCTGGCCTGACTGCAGAAGAAGAGCTATGTGTACTAGAGATAGGAGAACCAGAAAAGTAGAGCTGGTGAGGTCCTCAGAAGGTCTGATCATGCGTGAGTACCGGTGCCAAGCACTGAGCTTCTTACACTGTCTACATTTAGTTTTACTTTCGCTTGGTTGTAACTGGGCTCTACTTCTTTTCTTCAAATAAGAAAGGATGTTACTTATTTTTTATTTTAGAGAAACAAATACTTCAGGGACTAGAATGAATACTAGAGAGACTTCAGATATTTAATAAGACTAAACTTTTAAAAGTGTTTAAATTTTTAAAAACTGTGGGACTTGTAAAAATTGGAATACAAGAGCTAGTTCCAGGAGAGCTAGGACTGTTATACAGAAAACTCTGTCTCAAAAATGCGCCCCCCCAAAAAAGTTGGAATGTTTTATATTTGTGGTACTGATATTCTGATATTAATATGAGATCATAGAGGCAAACAAGAAAGGAAAGGTTATGGTTTAATAGTAATATATTGATGTGTCAAGTTGACAAGGGGGCATTTGTCCTTGTGAATTTTGTTAACTTGACACAGGGTGGGAGAATCTGGGAAGAGGGAAATTTAATTAAAAAAAAATGCCTCCATCAGATTGGCCTATAGGCAAGTCTGGGTGGACATTTTCTTTATTAATGATTAATGTGGGATGGGATAGTGCTGCCCACTCTGGGCAATGAAACACCTAGGCAAATGGTCCTGGGTTTGGCGAGGAAACAGTCTGAGCAAGCCAAGAGGGGTAAGCTAGTAAGCAGGATTTCTTCATAGCTTTTACTTCATTTCCTGATGGAGGTGGGTCTTGTTGCTTTCATTGGTTAACTAATAAAGAAAAGTGCTTGGCCTGATAGGACAGAAAATTAGGTAGGCAGAGTAGACAGAAGAGAATGCTGGGAGAAAGAAGCCGAGTCAGGCAGGCACCATGATTCTCCCACCTGATACAGCCACAGGTTAAGATCTTCCCTGGTAAGCCACCTCATGGACTACACAGATTATTAGAAATGGGTTAGATCAGTATGTAAGAGCTAGCCAATAAGAGGTCAGAACTAATGGTCCAGGCAGTGTTTAAAAGAATACAGTTTCCATGCAATTATTTCAAGTAAAGCTAGCTGGGTGGCGGGATGCAGCCCGCTTCTCCTATCACTACAATTTCCTTTCTCCAAGTTCTGCCATGGGTTCTTATTTGCCATTCCCTGATATTGTGCTGTGATTTGTAAGCCAAATAAACACCTTCTTCCAACAAACACCTTCTTCTCCTAGTCATTTTTGGTCAAGGCATTTTTTTATAGCAATAGAAAGCAAACTGAGACACACTTCAAATGTATTTTTACCACACCTCCTCAAACCCCTTCCAACCACATATATTCCCTCTTAACTACATGTTATTTATTTAGTTATCACCCTTTGAGTATAGTTAATGGTGTCTTTATTGGCATGCATGTAAGGCCATCTGAGATAGCATGGACACAGGAACAGTGATCATAATGCTAAAGAAAACCAACTTTTCCTCAACTAATCAGCTAATCAACTGTTAATAGGTTGTCAGCTAGGGGCAGGGCCTCATGAGTCCCTCCAAATCCATGTGGAATATTGACCAGATTGATCTTTTGCAGGCCATGTGTAAGTAGCTACAACTGCTATAAGTTTATGAGCCCTTATCTACAAAAGTTTTAGGGCTGGCAAATTAGCTCAGTGGGTAAAAGCACTTTTCACCCTACCTGAGACCTGAGTTTGACCCATGGAGCCACATGGTAGAAGGAGAGGAGCAGTGGTCAGAAGTTTTCCTCTGGACCAGTGGTCACAAGTTTTCCTCTGACTGCCACATGTGTGTTATAGCACATGAATTCCCTCAACAAAATAAACATAATAGAAAAACTTAAAGTTTTGTCTTCAGTAAAGGGCTATTGGTTAGGGGCTATTTTATTATTCAAGCTCCGATTCTTGACTTAATATCTGATTGGCACTAAAGTTTGTTCCAGTGTTTTGTTTTCCCTAGGATTTTATTATGTTTCCTGGAAATAACAAGCAAACAATCCCAAGTAGTTGAAGAAAAGCACAGAATGAATGAGAGAAGAAATTAAGTTATAGAACCCTTCAAGGAAAACACTGGGTCCTTTTTTTTTCTTTAATTTACAGATTAAGTTAGACTAAATAAAAACAATTGCTTGGTGGAAGAGCTTGAAAATGTATTTACAAGCTGAAGAGATGGCTCTGTTTTTCTAGTGCTTACAGTTTTATCCTTAAAACCCATGGTAAAAAATAGTAACTAGTGTTGGCTGCAATTTAAATGCTGGAGAGACAGAGTCTGGCATATCCCTATAGCTTGCTTGCCAGTCAGCCTAGCCCATTGGAGAGCCTAAACCCCTGAGAGATTCTGCCTCAAAATACAGGGTAGATGTCACCTGAGGAACACATACCCATTTTTTTCCTATGGTCTGTACTGGCATGTACATTCCTTATACATAGAAATACACACACACACACACACACACACACTAAAAGAGAGTGTCTTCATGAATAGATAATGTCATGTAGAATGACTGGGCCCTGCAACAGTTAAAATATTTCATTTTAATATTAAATATTGTTCTTTTAACATTGTTTACATTGGGAGCACAGCAAACTCTTCTTTTTTGTAAACAAAAGTTTAAAAATAACTATAATTTTTTTTGAACTTTTTCAAGACAGAGTTTCTCCATAGCTTCCTGTCCTGGAACTAGCTCTTGTAGACCAGGCTGAATAAATCTTTTATATTCTTCACATGTATACTTTCAAAAAAATTAAAGATAGCCTAAGTGATTCTATAGCTTATTTTGTACTCAACTCTGTGGTCCTTTTATAAATTTTCTAATTGAGGTACCAGAACTAGAAATGTTAGTAAGTTTCCAGCTATTTCTTTAGTCTGGATGATGTGCCATTTTCAACTAGATCAAGCACAATTGTACTGCCTGCAAACATGCAAGTCCAGTTATAGGAGAGAGGATATGATTATGTTGATGATCTAAGCTAAGTTAACATGGGAGAACTTGAGAGTACAAACCCAGGGCACTGCTTGAGGGCATGAAGAATATTGCTTTAACCATTGCCACACATAGAAGCAATGGTATATTTTTGGGTGGAAGCATCACTCTAGCCCCTGGCATCCATATACCCGAAGAGTCTGGAATATTTTGTTGAAGGCATCACCCCAGACCCTGGTATCAAGATATCCATAGAGTCTGGAATGTAAGGGTGGAAGTTCTACCCCAAGCTCCTTCCCTTGGGAGTTACCTCAGTTCAGACTCTGCCCACAAGAAAGCCTGCCAAATGATGACACCCCCCCCCCCGCCCCAGAGATGCTCAAGAACATTCCTATAGGGTATTTAAATTGCTCCCCAGAGAACAAATATGTGGTTTTATGATCTTCCTTTCCTGTCTCCTCTCTGGGGGATGGGAGGGAGCTGGAAGGTAACCTGAGAACATTTGTATTTATTAAACCTGGGCCTTTTCTAATATGGTTTGATTTAGTCTGATTCAGATTATTGTGTCAGCAGAAAGGCTTATTGGGGTGTAGAAGCTTTTCAGTATAGATTTCCCAAAGTCTTTGGTACCATTGGCTTGACCATGCCACGTGGGTATAGGCTATCACATACATGGACATACAGGAGTGTTGGGATTATGGGCCTTGGTATGCAGATGTTACTGGATTGGACACAGTAGTGGCATGCATATCCAGCTTACCTTTCCGGCAGAAAGGTCCTTCATATGGTGAACTGGTACAGTCACAAGAGTAGCCACTGTGCTTTTCCACACACTTGCCACCATTGTGGCAGTTGCTTCCATAGCTGCTGCAGTGACCTGGGCAGCCAGGCCTGACCCCAGACGTGACCTTTGCCCTCTCTTCCAGGTCCACTTTCTGCCCATTCAAATGTAAAGAGCGGATGCATCCAAGAAAGCCCTTCTGTCTTGATGACGTCCCTCCTAGGGATAACAAATAAGAAGGAAAACATGAAAGGTGTCTTTGCTGTATTTCATAGATGTGACTGGTAGAACACAGAACCTCTGCCTGTCCCCTCTCCCAGAAATCAGACCACTTCCTGCTGTGGGATCTCTGGGCACAATGGGAGAGCCTGCTGTGATCATCCAGCTCTTCACAGCTTTGTAGTTGCAAAGAAGGCCAGCCCCTTCCCTATTGTCATGAACCTAGAGGGCCTTGAGTTAAAGCTAGATGCTAAGGATGGAATTTAACATGGAGATTGGGGCTTTTGGTGTGGGACTTATGACCGGCTTCTTGAAAACCTGTAACATAAAGATGCCTTCTCTTTGCTCTTTGGACCTAAGAGCTCCTCACTGTCATTTCAGGCTGTTGGGCTTTTGTGGTCTTGATGCTATTACTCTCTGAAGGAAGCTCATCTGCAGGGTAATTTCATCTCACCTTCCTTCTGCTGACCTGTAACACTGTATTTTGTAAGAGTCACTTCTTTTTGTTAACACTTAACTGAGTTGTCAGGGCTGCTGATCTTTTCTTTAAGATCCCAGTGAGAGAAATGAATTTAGAGAATCTTGAAGTCAGGGCTGTGGCTGTAATCTAGTTAGTAGAGTCCTAGCCTGGCATGCATAAAGTCCTGAGTTCCATTGCCAGTACCACTGAATAAAGCAAGCAACTTGGTACACATCAATATTCTCAGCACTAAAGATGAGGAGGAGCAGAAGTTCAATGTCAGCTTTGACTATAAACCATGTTCAAGGCCAGTTTAGGAAACATGAGACACTGTTTCCAAGGAAAACATTCCCAGAGAGAGAGAGCAAGACTAAGAGAGTGATACACCTCTTCTTAGATGCTTAAGAATGAATGTTTTCATGACCATGATCTCTGCATATAAATAAAATATGGATATTTTTTGCAGCCTATGGTGTGTTTTATCTGATATAAAAGGGATATAGTTAGATTTTGCCTCTTGGCAAATTTCAAAGAGAGCTGTCAGGTGCACAATAGAGACAAAACTGCAAGCTGTTATGCAGCACAGGGCTATGCACTGGAAGAGGGATAGACAGGTATTGGGGTTCAGCACCATGTCCTTCGCCATATTGAGCGCTGAATTCTTTAAATTTCATCTGTTCCATCTCTCATTCCATGTTTTTCTAGTAAAGTTTACTGTAGACCACAGAGTATAGTGTGTGTTCAGTTACTGCTGTCCTCTGGGCCCTTCTCTCGAGTCTTCACCTACTGCCTAGACTCAGTAGGTACATTATATATTATCTGTTTATTGATCTGAGAGTTTATCTATAAAATACTATTTTGCAGATAAGATTTCTCCACTCAAATTGAGACTTCGGCTGTAATCTGACTGTCAGCAGATAGACATCTGGATGGTGTCAGGAGACAGTTATATACCATCCCTTGAGCATTGAGCAGATTTAAACTTTCTCATTGTTTTGTTCACACAGAAAATCCAGCTCCTCCCAGATGTAAAAAAAAAGTGTGCCAAGAGACAAGAAGGTGGAAAGTACAGCTAAATCCCATTTGCCTGTATGTATGGTTGCTGAGAATTCTGAGATCCCAGAAGAGTTGGAGGCCCATTCTTGCTATAGAAAACAGGTATTTAGCATCCTATCCTTGAGCACAAGGTTATATCATAGAAGAGTGGAGAGTGCATAAAAGTCCTTAAAGTCTGCCTAATGAACTAATGAAAAATAGAAAGAAGAGCAGGAGAATAAAAGGAGGAGGATGGGGATGAGGAAAAAGGGGGAGAAGAAGGAACAGGAGTAAACACTGAATGTAGAAAATACACATCAGTTATATTCTGTGTTTATAGGATGACATAACTGAGACTCATTCCTCTCTACACTTTATGCTACAATTCTACTAAATTTGGTCTAGAAAGTAACACGATCTGTGTGCATGCTTGTCAAAGAAGACAGGATAGGCATTGGAAATTTGCCATTTTTGGATAAGAAATATAAATGTAAACAGGAAAATTAACTGTAAATTGATGCTGGTGAGATGGGTCAGCCAGTAAACTCACAAACATGGAGTCCTGCATTTGATTCTCAGAACCTAGGGAAAATCTGGGTGATGTGATGCATGCCTATAATCACAATGATGTAAGTTGTGAGATGGAGACAGGAAGAACTCTGGAAAATCACAGCGCAGATGCTTAGAAATATACTTTGCTTATTCCAGCTCAGGTATGGTGGTTTGAATGAGAATAGCCTTATTAAGATTATATTTGCATACTTGCTCCCCAGTGGGTGGAACCATTTGGAAAGGATTAGGAGATATGACCTTGTTGAAGAATATGTGTCACTTGAGACTGGCTTTGAGATTCGAAAGTCTATGCTATCCCAAGGTAGTTCTCTCTGCCTCATGTTTACATATCAAGATGTAAGCTCTCAGCTATTGCCTCAGTGCGATGACTTCCTGGTTGTTGTCATATTCTCCATCAGGACTGTCATATACTCTACCCTCTGTAACTATGAGCACAATCTAAGCATTCTCCTGGTCATTGTGTCTTGTCACAGCAATAGAAAAGTAACTAAGATACCAAACCAGGAAATACATGAGTCACATGGCCTTTGTCCAGAGAATAAAATAGAACATTCCCGTGGCACAAGGCTAGTCTCTTACTCTGAAATAACAAAAAACCTTGAGTTTGCTTCCAATTCTGATAAGAATGCAGGCCAAGAGGCCAAACCTCAATTGCACTGTCTTGTCTGTTTCAATTTCAGTGAGTAAGTCTCCTTTAACCACAAGATAAATCAATGGCACATACAAGCCGGTCACAAAGGAAGGCTCATTATTTCTTTTCTGGGGTTTATGCACAATAAAGAGGGGAGGATTTATGGAGCCTAACACTTGCTCTGTTTCTCCGACTCCGTAGTCACTCCCCTTTGTGGATCTGAATAACTCTTCATCTATCTTCTTAGTATAATTTTTCTCCGAGAAGAGATGGCAAATGCAAGATCTATTGCACATTTTCTTGTGTGTGTGGCTTAGTCAACAAGCTTATAAATGAAGAAGGGGTGACTGGGACAATTTTTCTGGTAAAAATGTACTTCTTGAAGCAGAGATATATGAAATGTAGTGCGATTTTTGCCAGACTAGCTGCTCATGCTCTTCCACATGCTGATAGAGCAAGATGATACAAGGCATTGGGCAACTACCTTTCATATTAGCTAAATTTGTGCTTTTTTAAGGCTACAATTTTATTTTTTTCAAAGGAGAAACATCTATAGGACAGATTCTTTTTATTACAGGGAATGAACAGACTAGGCTACATGTTGAATAATTTTAAAAAAAATGCCAACACAAACACACACGTGTATACATCCATGTACTCACGTAGAGAACAAATACCCATAAACATACACATAGACCACACACAAAAATACATCTATACACACATGTACATGTAAAAATAGAGACAACACAAGCACACATACATACACACATGTGCACACAGAGCCAACACAAACATACACACAGAAAAAACACGAATACATGTATACACATTCATGTGCATGCACACACAGAGGTACATGTACACACATCTTAAGGGACATGTTACAAGAGTCTGTTCTCTCCTTCTATCATGTGTGTTCTGAGGACTAAACTCGGGTTTTCAGGCTTGGTAAGTGCCTGTATCTGCTAAGACATGTTTTCTTTCCAAAGTTGCCAATTTTTAAACGGAAAAAAATACTTGCAAAATTCAAATATGTTTTCCATTGAGAAATCAGATGATGATGTGTGGGCTTTCTTGCTGACTTCTTTCCAAGACTCCACCCATATAGAGCAGGTCGAATTACTTTGCTGTCTTTGGACAGACATATTTCAGTCATCATTCTAATACATTTTCTACTTTGCATTTCTGAATCTTGACTTATGTACAGTTGTTTGGTAGCTATGTTTTCCAAATAATAACATTCCTTCCTAGAGAGGCTCATTAAGAAAGATCCGTGACATACACAAAAATTGCACCATTCACAAGCCTCATCCAAAGGTTATATGTAACTATTTTTTTGTTCTTTGGGGGCCTTCTATGGGCTCCCAAATAAATACATGGAGACTTATTATTACTTATGAAAGCCCAGCTTTACCTTGGCTTTTCTAGCAAACATTTTAACTTAAATTGTCCCATTTCTTTTTAACTATGTTCTTAACTTTCTTTATTCTATATATTTTTCTTTCCTTTTAACTCCATAGTTGACTGTGTGTTTCAGTTACTCTCCCCAGGCATCTTCTCCTTCTCCTTTGTCATTCATCCTGTTAACCACTTGAGTCCAGATTTCTCTTCTTTTTTATTCTCCCTATCTGGCATCCTTGCCTATCCTTTCTCCTGTCTAGCTATTGGCCATTCAGTTCTTTATTTGAACAATCAAGTGTTTTAGGAAGGAAACACTTTACAGATTAAAATAATGCAACATAAAATAACACATCGTTGCATATTTAAACAAATGCTCCACAAAATAAACAAATGAAACAATTTTAACTTAATGTTCCAGAACAATTATATAAGTAATAACAATAGCTTGAATATATGCTTTAACATCTCCCCCCAACATTCCTGTAAGTGGTTCCGGAATCTTGAGGGATGCTTTTTTGAGTTATTTTTCAGGAAAGACTGAGCTGTCAATGTGGCAGCTACCTGAGCTGCCCAAATTCTGTGAGCAAGCCTCATCTGTAATCATGAAGAAATCAGTAAATTCCAACATAATTTGTCATCAGTGTTTTTGATCTTGGCCATTCTTACAGGTGAAAGATGGAATCTCAAAGTTGTTTTGATTTGCATTTCTCTGATAACTAAGGATGTTGAAGATTTCCTTAAGTGTCTTTCAGCCATTTTAGATTCCTCTGTTGAGAGTTTTCTATTTATGTCTGTATTCCATTTATTTATTGGATTATTTTTTCTTTTGATGACCAATTTCTTGATTTCTTTGTATATTTTGGAGATCAGACCTCTATCTAATGTGGGGCTAGTGAAGATCTTTTCCCATTCTGTAGGCTATCATTTTGTGTCTGTTACAAGATTCTCAATGAGACTGCCTTGATTAGTCTGGCCTTTGGGCATGTCTTTGGGTATCTAGATTAAGTTAATTCATGTGTTAGGACCTATCATAAAAGTAGGTAGCACTATCTTTTGGATTTGGTCCTGGACAATATAAAAGAAAAGAAAGTGAACTGAAAGTACCCATGAATGTATTCATTCCCTCTCTGTTCTTGACTGTGGATGTGAAGAGTTGTTTCAAGTTTTTGCCTCTACTTTCCCTAGTGATGGATTCTACCATGGAACTATACTGAAGAAGCCCTTTCATCCCTGGTGCTTTTATTGGGACATTTTATCACAGCAACTGGATAGGAAATGAGGAGAGTAAGTAAGAAAAACATTCATTCATTCATTCATTGCACAGATAAATTACACAAAAACGCAGTTGTTGGTTCTTCAACTGCCTTTGACCTGATAACATCTGCAAACATACCTATTACTGAACACTAAACAGTGAGGCATAAGCCAGCAGACAAAGATGGACTTTAACAGCAGTTTCCCCCTTTTCAGTTTCATGGAGATAAACTCAAAGAAAGCACAGTAAGATGGGACTCACTGGAGAGAACAATAACAGAAGTGAGCATGCTCATTAGACTGACCTTGGCTACAACTCTGTCAAGGTGTCTCATTCAGTCCTATTCACATACTTGTACAACTCACTGATTTGTGATCAATTTAAATGTCTAGTGAAAAGAACTTGGCACAAAACACTGCTGCTTCTCTTCCCTTTTAAGTTGTCCAAAGTTCACCTCATCTCTTTTCTTGGGATAGTCACGTAGCTATGATGGCATAAAAATAACAAATCCTTCACCTTTAGTTTCTGGTTCAGATAGAAAGATTCAAAAACACTGCCTAAAGATAAATTAGACTTTCACATGGAGTATAATTTATGAAAATTATAAAATACTTGAACTGATTCCACCAAAAAAGATATTAAATCTTGATGAGTAGCAAACTTCTTCCAAGAATAAAATGTGATGTTTAAGTAGAACTAAAACAGCAAAATAAATTAAAATTTTTTCAGTAGTAAATCATATTACTTACAGGAGTTATTAATTAAGGAAAAGACCTATAATCATTCGAAGGTTTTAAATCACTTGATATTAGATTCTAGTGGATGTGTAAAACACAGTTAATGAAGATACATGTATGGTGGGTGATACTATGAAAATCTGATGTTCTCGAATTTTCCTATCGCTTTTCCTTTAGCAATTATGTTTTCACTGGTTATATTTTCAGGTTTAGAAATTACATTAGCCCACATATAAAGAAAACAAATGAAAAATGCACAAGGAATGAAGATGGAATTTCATGACTCATGGTGAGCTATACAGTGATATATTGTATTGATAGAAAACTATAATTCCTGGTCTTATATCAGTACTAGGCGAGCATATCTAAAATATCCCCCATCCTTTCTCTGTCTCTCTGTCTCTGTCTCTGTCTGTCTCTGTCCCTGTCTCTCTCTCTCTCTCTCACACACACAGACTCATACATATACAGGCATGCATACATACATGCATGCACACAAGGCACATGCCCACACTTATACACACACATACATACATACACACACATGCACAAGCACCCTGAAAAGCAGTGACTATTCCTAATTCATATTTCTATACCCACTATCAGACAAGAAATGTTTGAATAGAATTGGTTTCTCTGTGACTATTGATGGGAGAAATGAGTAAGGGAAAAAGGAGGAAAAGTAGGGAAAAAAGAAGGAACAAATTCAAAAGGGAAAAAGGGAGTGACTTCTGAACCCATCCACTCCCACCACTGTCAGTGGCCACGTATTCAGAGATAATATAGTTGCTAATACTGAGTCTCAATCAGGAAATGAGTACCACCTTACCTTAGTTAGTTTTTCTATTGTTGTGACCAAAAGCAACTTGGAGAGGAAAGGATTTGTTTTGCTTACACTTCAATATCACACCCCATCATCAAAGGATGTCAGGTGAGGAACTCAGCAAGGTAGGGGTATGGAGGCAGGAGCTAAAGCAGAGGCTGCCAAGAGGCATGCTTTACATGGCTTGCTCAGCCTGCAGTCTTATAGAAGCCAGGACAAGCAGCCCATGGTGGCGTCATGCATAATAGCTGGTCCCCCTCACAGAAACAACTAATTAAGAATACGTTCTACAGACTTCCCTAATGTCCAGATATATGGAGACATTTTCTCAACTGAGAATCCCTCTTTTAAGTATCTAGCTGGTGTCAAGCTGAAATAAATCCAGTCAGCACACTTCCTATTTTTTACACCTGAAAACTGAACTTCTTTGGGTTAGTCAAACTTTTTGATCACACTGTTAACAATAGTAATTAGGATTTGGGGCACTAAGAAAAATGATGGGCTAGAATCTCTATACCTATGCTGTAAATTTTTATTACAATAAGTCAAAACATAAAATTCCATAGATATCTGAACACAAAGCATACAAGGAGAAATGGTACCAAAACAATCTGAGACAGCTGCTAATTTTGCAAAGGAGTAGCACAAACTTTATTTTGATGATTTATGAAGCTAGAATAAAACAATTTATAAAATAAAACTATTTGTAAAAATAATAACATATTTAGTTTTTTAGTGTAAAATACTAGGAGGTTTTCTTGAGCTAGGGCAAAAAACTACCTTGTAAGTATTTATTACAAAGTATGCTGTATGATGTATCCTACCTACAAACAACTGGCTATTCAGCTGAAGTCGGAAATGGCCTTCCTCTGAGGTCTCCCTTGTACTTCGAGGAAGATTGTCCAGCTGTAGGGAGGTCTCCTTGAGGTTTCTCTCAGCCCGGATATAATGCCATTGGTTGTCATTCAGAGGAGAAGGGGACTGGACGAGGAGCTCAACAGGGCCGTTCCCAACATCAATGGCAAATGTGACCTCAGAAGGAGCTGTAGCCAAACAAGAAAGAAGGATGAAAACCATTGTCAGTGTGTTGCAGGCACAAGCATGCTCAGGATGTTTAGGGAAAATCAATCTCCATCAATGTGGAGAGGACATCTCTGGACTCCCTGGAGCACTTGGATCACCATCAGCATTATCAACTGCTAAAGACTAAGAATGCATGTGTTCTATACACTGTCCACTTGAGTTGTTCCTGGTTCTTCAATATAGGTAGCAGGAACCTGTGGCATTTGTATCTGTCTGGATCTCTGCTGAGGCTCTTGGTCTCCTTGGTCTACCCTGGTTTTACCTGTGTCCAACTGTACACAAGGGGCTAGACAATCATCTTCAAGCTGCAGAGACCCATGTCTTTAAAACAACAGTACCACTTGTCGGGATATTTAGTCAATGTATGTGATCCAAACTCTTGTATTTCCATGCCTGAAAATGCCAAAATCAGGCTGGAAAGAAAGTTCAATGGGTAAGAGCATATGCTGCTCTTGCAGAGAATCAGAGCTCAGCTCCCAACACTCAGATGGTTTAGCCCATGACTGCCTAAAACTCCAGTGCCAGGGATAATATTGCTCTCTGACTTACACAGGATCCTGAACACATATGTACATACACACAGAGAAACATACACTTAAATAAAAATGAATATTTAAAATATTAAGATGGATTTAATGTCCGTTGCTTGTCCAGTGGAAAAACTCTGAAAATAGCACTGCTTTAAATGACTCAGAACCCCACCCTCCATGTTGGATACTGTCCAGAAAGTTCTCCCTCTTTTTTCACAATATATTATGGAAATCAATTGACAGCCATTCATTAATATTAATACTGACAATATTAAAATGATGGTGGCATTGAAGATAGTAATGGTTCTGGTCATGCTGGTGGTGGTATTAATAATAATCATGGAAATTGTGGTGATGTTATTGGATAGTAGGGATGAACTCTGGAAGAAGGGATGTTGGAGAGCATGGTGATGGTACCTCAGATGGTAGTGATGTTGGTGGTGATGATGAACATGGCAAATGTAATGATGGTATTAGCAAATGGTCAGCATTGTGAGCCTGATGGTTAACTATCAACGGGCTTCAGAAGCACCTATGAGCTAAGCCTCTGGACAAGATTGTGAGGACAGATCTAGATTGAGTTCGCTGAAGTGAAGAGATCAATGTGAGTAACAATATCCCTTGTGCTGTAGCCCTAACCTAAACACTGAAAAGAAAGTGAATTGAACAGTCGCATTCTTTACTCTGTTTCCAGTCTGCATGTGCTGGCACAGACTGCACGGTGAACATTGCTCCTTGCCAAAGTTCAGCTCCAGCATTTTGACATTGCAGACCACACTTATCCAGCACCTTTTTATTTCCCTTTTCAGCGATGCTCAATATTAATGCCTCTCCATTTGTGAAATTTTGTAGGGGCTTTAGTAAAGGATAAAAATGTGCACAATGGTAGCCTCTCTAAACAAAATAATTCTCTTGGGGAAACAAATCAACATGTTAATCTTGATTAACTATTCAAACTGTCTTTGGAGAAGACTAGATGCTCATAAATGATGGTTGTATTATTTCTGTATCATGTGATTTTCTAATGCAGGAAAAATTGTTTAGTTTACAAAACCATTCATTGAAAGAATGGGATTGAAATGAACAGATGAGGCAATAAAGAATTAAAACAAAACATTCCTTGAACCATTTTATGAATCTACCTTTTTCATTTCATTTTGTTTCTCTTTTATCCTTTCCCCTTTCTCTTTCTTTTCCTCTTTCTCCTCTCCCTCCTCGTTTTCTTTTTGGTGTTGTTGTTGTGTGCATGTCCAAGTATGTGCATCTTCATGTGTATGATGTGTGTTTGTATGTGTGTGTGGTGTGTGTTGTACATATTTGTGGGTGCATGTGGAGGCTAAAGGTCAACCTCAGATGTCATGACTCAGGTGACATCCACTTTATTTTTGAAACAGTTTCTTATTTCCCTGAAGCTTACTGATGAGGCTAGGCTGGTTGACAAGCCAGGTCTCTTTTTCTCAATAGTGGGATTATAGCACATGCCACCACACCAGATTTTTTATTGTGTGCTCTGAGGGTTAAACTCAGGTACTCAGGATTAAGTGATTTTGTAACTATGTTTTACCTGACTATGCCTGTGTAACACATGCAAGTCTGATGTTGACAGAAGCCAGAAGAGGGTAATGGATCCCCTAAACTGGCATTGCAGATGGCTGGAATCACCATATAGGTGCTGGGAACTGAAAATGAGCCCTCTGTAAGAAGAGCCAGTGCTATTAGCCAGTCAACCATCTCTTTTGCCTCCATTTCTTTTTATTTCCTTCTTACCTTCTCCCTTTCTCTTTCTCTATGTCACTCACTTTCTGTCTTTCTTCCTTTTTATTTGTTGAGACAGTGTTTCTCTGTGTATCTCTGGCTGTTCTGGAACTTCTTTGGTAGACCAGACTGGCCTTGAATTCAGAGACATAACCCTGCTTTTGCCTTCCCGCTGCTAGGATTAAAGCCACACACACCACCACTTTTTGGATATATTTTTTATTTCTTACTTAGATCAGTGGTTTCATCTTGAAAATCTTCTCATTTCAAAATCAAATATTTATTGAGAGATGACTGGTTTTCTCTCTCTCTCTCTCTCTCTCTCTCTCTCTCTCACACACACACACACACACACACACACACACACAGGGAGAGAGAGAGAAGGAGAGAGAAAAAGATTCATAAGAATATGGGGCAGAAATATTAAAGATTTGGGTAAAATTTTCCCTGATGATTAGTCTTAAAGATATTAGGCTACCATCAGACAGCATATCTTTGTAGGAGGCTTGATGCGCTGCTGTGATTACTGAATTCTGTCACCAAGTTGGGTTTCTTGTCTTTGCAAAGGTTGGCTATACCATGCATCACCTGTACCATATGATCTGACTTCTATCTGTCTCTTCAGCTCGTCTGCAAGCTGTAGAGCAGAGACTCTCAACTTGTGGGTCATAACACTTTGGGGGTTGAATGACACTTTCATAGGGGTCACACATCAGATATCCTACATATCAGATATTTACATTATACTTCATAAAAATAGTAAAATTATAGGTTTGAAGTAGCAACAAAAATAATTTTATGCTTGGGGGTCACCGCAACATGAGGAACTGCATTAAACGGTAAAAGCATTAGAAAGGTTGAGAAACAGTGCTGTAGCGAACTTTTACTTATCACAGACCCAGCCACTAACACTGTGCTTGATTAGAGCAAGCTCACTTACTTACTACAAGCCCAACCCTGAGTCCTCTGCTTGTCTGTATATAGCTCTGGCAAAACCATGGCTAGACTCCTCAAAATGAATAAATGCTGCACTTCCTCTTTATCTTGTTTTTTTTTTCTTTTTGTTGTTGCTGTTGTTTTGCTTTAGTTTATTTGCTTTGTTTGTTTGCTTGTTTTCTTTTTTGAGACAGGGTTTCTCTGTGTAATAGCTATGGAACCTAATGCTGTCTGCTTTTTCTTTATAAGCTTTGGTCCTTGTAAAAGTCTTTTTAAATGTTTTGATAATGCTGATATTTATTGAAGTAACTATCAAAGGCCAATAATATATAAACCGTTCCTGGATGTTGAAGAATCAGTGAAATAACATTAGCAGAAACATTAACATTTATTAAGTGCATCACACAAGCCAGAAATACTGCTAAGCATTTTCCATTATTGAATTCAGTTGGGCCTCAATACACACTTGACAGGACTATTTCAGAAGTGAAGGAACTGAGCACAAGTTGTCACAGTGGCTGGAAGAACTAAGATGTAAATCTCAGTAATATACTTTTAGACCTTTTCTATTTTTTGTGACATAATTGTTTATTAATTCTTTGGGAATTTCACATCATGCACCCAAATCCCACTCACCTTCCAGTCCCTCCATGAGCCCCTCAGTCCTGCAGCATCCCTCAAAAAAATGCTCCAAATCAGGAGCAGAAGGAGAGAGAGCACGAGCAAGGAACTCAGGACCGTGAGGGGTGCACCCACACACTGAGACAATGGGGATGTTCTATTGGGAACTCACCAAGGCCAGCTGGCCTGGGTCTGGAAAAGCCTGGGATAAAACTGGACTCTCTGAACATAGCGGACAATGAGGACTACTGAGAACTCAAGAACAATGGCAATGGGTTTTTGATCCTACTGCACGTACTGGCTTTGTAGGAGCCTAGGCAGTTTGGATGCTCACCTTACTAGACCTGGATGGAGGTGGGTGGTCCTTGGACTTCCCACAGGGCAGGGAACCCTGATTGCTTTTCGGGCTGGGGGGGGACTTAATTGGGGGAGGGGAGGGAAATGGGAGGCGGCAGTGGGGAGGAGGCAGAAATCTTTAATAAATAAATAAATTAAAAAAATAAAATAAAACATGAATAAAAATGCTCCAAAAAGTCAACTGAAAACAAACAACAAAGCACCTCGCTCCTCTGTCTTCCCAAGACCTTTGTGCCATTGGTTGCTGCAGTGTATCTACTGTACACCGATTAGCCTCTAGCACACCAGCATCGCTGAACTCTCACCAATACCCCTCTCACATATCCTGCTGTTGTCACAAGTCACGGAGATGCTGTGGCTATTGTTCCACAGGACCAGTCTCTTTATGCATTACAGCAGGTCACAGACGGGGAAGATGTTAGGGTGGACCAACCCAAGGCTCAGGATGTGGGTCTCTTTGGTAGTTGAACTACTTGGTCTGGACCACTGGGGCTGTATCCCTCAGGGGAGATGCAGATCTTGCTTTCCTAGGCCCATCTCATCCGGGCAAGGACTCCTATGTCCATGGTTGGTGTGGGAAGCCCTTCCGTATATGTGTTGCTTTTATTGGTTAATAAATAATCTGCTTTTGTCCAATGGCTTAATAGAATGTAGCCAGGCTGGAAGATACAAGTCAGTGAGAAGCAATGTAGTCACCACAGGAGACAGCTGGAACCTTGGCCACAAGCCTCAAGGTAAAATATAAAATAATAGAAATGGGTTAATTTAAGTTATAAGAGCTAGCTAGCAGTATGCTTAACCTATTGACCAAGCAGTGGTTTAAATAATATAGTTTCTGTGTGATTATTTTGAGTCAGGGAAGTTGGAAACGAACGAGCAGCCTCTGCCAACAAATTGGTTCCCAATATGGAGGCCGAACCCACAAACCTGAGATTAAGAGTCTCATGCTCTAAAGTAGATATAAATGTTGTAACAGTAATTTTTGCTTGATACCAGTTTTGTTATATGTAATTTTACTATGTTAATGTTAAAATCTTTCTTTTTATTTAGACAGAAAATGGGAGGTGATGTGTGATTCCCCTCTGTATCATTGGTTAATAAAGAAACTGTTTTTGGCCAATGGATTAACAGAATATATCCAGTCTGGAAAAAATATATAGAGAGAGTAGGCAGATTCAGGGAGAAGCCATGTAGCTGCCCGCAGAACACAGATTCCTCCACTGGAGCTCTCTGAAACTTTGCCTGTAGGCCATGAGCCTTGTGGAAAAATATAAAATAATAGGAATGGGTTAATTTAACATATAAGAGCTTGTTAGTATAATTCCTATGAACCTTTGCTGCAACACTGAAAATGGGCATCATCACAGACCTCAGCTATAGCAGGACCATAGATCCAGACATGACCCTTGGCAGCAACCCAGGCCCAGATGATACCACGGACTTGTGTGGCAACACAGACTTCCCGGGTTGGTACATCCGTGTGGCAGTATGGCCCTTAGACTTGACAATGGCTACAGTTTGTTGCCTAGACCCTGGACATCCACATGGCCTTTGGTGTTACCATGGGTAGAGATATCTTTTTTGATATCTTGTTAGAGCTTCTGCCCTGTAATAACAGTAGTAACAAGAACAATAATCTTCATAAATTTAGGGAATATGAGACCTTAGAGTTTGTTGATTTTATGTTTATGTATTTGTTTATTTTCTATTGTAGGGACTGAACTTGGGGTCTTACATATGCTAGCCAGTTCTTCACTCTACTACTGAACTGCATCTATTTTCAGGTCATACACTTAAAAATATTTAATGCAAAATGTTTGTGCTTTAAAAAGTAATAATTGAGAGTATGATGATAGTAAACATCAAACAATTACATTACAGGTTTCATTTGTGTGTTTTTAAATAATTTAATGCTAAATTGAATTAAAAAAAAAGGTACAGCCTGAAGGGCACAGTGAACTGCTACAAAGCACAAACAAATTGGACACTGATCTGTAATTAACACTCAATCACTGGTGATTATCTTGTGATAATATACCATAACATTGATTTCGGCTTGAATGAATGAAAACGCTTTAGGGTCTGTTTTTTTTTTTTTTATTAAATTTTACATTGAGGTTATTATGTCCACACTGTGGAATGGTTGGTATTCAACCTGCTCTTCAGAGTCTGAGCAAGTTAGGTACGAAGGATTTTTATTTTACACAAAAATCATAAGATCTTCCCCCATTAGTAGCTTGTGTCCTTGAACAATTAATGAAAAGTTACATGGAGACACTTTCTTTTCCTGCGTGTAGTCTGCAACTGCATAAGAAACACTTAGCCGCTCCCCCATGTGCTGGAGACCCACAAAGCCCTCCACCATGCCCTCTGCAAATGTACTTGTCTTTTGTTGGGGAATGCTCAAATTTCCAATATCTGTGGATAAGATGCTTGCTTAGCTTTCAAGGGTGTCTCATGGAGTTACATCACTCTGATACGGCCAATCACCTCACTCACACTATTGGAAAACGTCCACTTGACAAGGGTAGAGGGATGCTCAAGGACAAGCTCGAGTAGGTTGTGGTCAAGAGAAGAATGAGAGCGAGGCAGGGTACAGGTAATGGAGTCCACTTAGTGTAAGGAACTCAAAAGCAACAGAAAGTGCAGCTAAAATAGTTCTAATGTTTATTTTTATTCATTTATCTGTGTTTTTATGTATTCACACTCATGCTGGTACATAAGTGAGCAGGTGTGTTCACGTGTATGCACATTCATGAAGCGGCTAGAGGACAATATTGGTGTCGTTCCTCAGGATTACCCCCAAACCATGTTTTCTGACACAGAGATTCTCACAGGCTAAAGGACTCTCTTGGTCTCCCCAAACTGGGATTATAAGCACAAACCACTACACCACATCTGTCTTTTTACTTTTTACTTGAGACCGGCAAATAAAATTCAGGTTATCATGCTTGCAGAGTAAGGACTTTAGTGACTGGGCTATCTCTCAAGCACTGAATATCTGTTTGTTTAATTGTTTGTGTGTGGTTTTATAATCATGATCCACTAGTAATTCTAAAATGTTTTGATGATTTAGCACTCCTGCACCAAATACATGTACAAACACAACACACCCTAAAGTCACTGTCAATTTTTAATAATACATGTGTGACTCTTAAATAAGTCCGATTTACTGCTTATTGCATAGTAAAAGTTATACCCTAGAGAGTAGTTAGCAGCCTCCTAAGCTCCACTGGCTCCATGAGAACCAGGTGCGTGTGTTTGTTTGGAGGAACAACTAGGCAGTGTCCGCCTTCCATCTGTATGACTCACGCTTCCCTCTGTAATCAGACTCTAACATGAGAGTCCACACAGTGACACAAGTGTCAACACAGAAATCAGAAGAGCTCTAGCCATTGCACACCTGAAAGAGGTCTGTTTAGTGTCTACCTAATGGGGTGAAAAACCTGTGATGAATTCTGCATTAAAGTAGTTGCTGGAAAGATTTTTGATTATTTAGATATTTTGAAATCACTAGAATTTGGCCTGGTTAAAAAAAGTTATGGGGAGTGTAATAATTTTTTTGGGTTGAAATAAAAATGGTTTACTTAAGCTGAAAATTCTTTCCAAACTTTTTAAATATCTATGACTTTTTATGAAAAAACAATCATATCAAAAATGAATAAAAATATTTCTTTTAAATGCAATAAAAGATAAATGGGCTAGTACAATTTGTAGTTTTATTTGAACAAAAACAGCCTTGTCATTGACAACATTGCAGAAAATCAAACTTATGGGCAGACTTTTAAAGTTCTTATTACTAAAAGAGACTAAATTATTGCTATTTTTCCATTTTCATGAAAATTAATCATTGAAAATTTTTTTCTTTTTTGTGCTTTCATGTATTTTTGTTAGCATGCTGATATGCAGTGTCCCACTGTAGAATGAATGTCTTGTCATCCATATTTCTTTAGTGTCCATTTGGCTTAATGATCGGTAAAGCACAGATCCCACAGATGGGGGCAGGGGTATTACAAAGTTGTAATCCATGCATTTAACCCTGAACGCACACTGCTACAGGCAAGAAAGACAAGGGAAACTGGCATAAATTATCACTGACGTGTTACACTCTCTTATTGGGGCAAGAGAAGAAATTGAATTGTGCATACATACATGCCCGTGTGTGTGTGTGTGTGTGTGTGTGTGTGTGTGTGTGTGTGTGTGTGTGTATTACCTGGTCAAGATGTGCTCAGACTTGCCAGAGGTCAATGTCCAAGTTCCTCCTCAATGATTCTTCACCTCATAATTTAAACAGAATCTCTCACTGAACCTGGAGCTCACCAATTCTGCAAGAGGAGCTGCAGGGCTCCACCTGTCTGTGCCTCCTCTGGCATGGTAAAGCCTGGCTATGTTACATGAGTTCTGGGGAACTGAATCAGGTCCTCAGGCTTGCAAGTATGTGCTTTATTGGTTGAGCTGCCTTCCCAAAAAATGACTTCTGAAGCATGGGTACAGTACTAATGTGGACCCCAAATATGAGGAGAATGTTCAATAGCAACTATCCCTGCTTTCCACAGAGTGCAATCCTGATGCATGGAAACTTAAGGCAACAGGTAAGGGATAATAATGCTGTAATAGAGATTGGAGCCTGCAGGAGGAATGCACAGATACTCCTGGAATGCACATATCCCTTATAAAACAACTAACCAATGATGATAGAACATCCTAAGTCATAACACATTAGCAGGGATCTGACAGCTTCAGAGCTAGTTTTACTGATAACTGGTGATATTAGCTTGATACTAAAAGTCGGTACTAGTGGCTGGTGATAGAGATAAAAAGAAGCCCTCTCCATGGACCACTGACATCAAACTCATAAATGAAGGCACTTACAGCTCATTTCAAGTCGAATGAAGTCTTTAATGCCAAGGTTCTCTAGGAAAACTCCAGATAAAGCGGTGGTTTTAAAAAAGAAGGAAATGTCAGCGCTGAATTCGGCATGGAAGGTAGGAAAGTGGAGGTAAGAAGCTTCGGTAGAAAACGAGACAGCATTCCAGTAGTGCCCTGTGAAGCAGAGAGTCCTTCAACATGGATTGTGTCTTTCCATCGGGTATAGGAAACAATGGGCTCATGGATAATTTTTAATACTGAAAGGACACTAAAAGGAAAAGGGATAAGGGACCCAAAACATCTTCTGCTCATGCAATTCAAAAAAAGAGGGATGTAGTACTCACGGTCACCATAGCAACGCAAGGGGCCAATTCTCCAAGCAGCTTCTGAGTTTGATCTGTTGGTATCAGTGATAATTATCTGAGTAACAGGCAAGTGATCTTTGAAGGAAAGAAAGCCAGTATCCTTTGTCCTGAGAAACACAAATTTAAAGGGGAAAAATAAGGAAGGAAAAATGTAGATTATCTAGGGAATCTGTGTCAAGACCCCTCTTTGCAAAGTGACTTGGATTGGATTCAGCTTGGCGAGGGTTGGGAGGAGCATAACAGAAGGCCTTTCATCTCTGGGCCTATGTGAATAGTTGGGATACCAATTACAGAACCCATGGCCTGCTTCCAAACACCTCTGGATTTTATATCTTCCCTAAATGTGCTGGCAGGAGCATAGGTAGTTTACAAAGTTCGCTGTGCTTATTGAGGGCGAGAGGACCCCAAGGCTCACTGAAGCATTAATGTGACATTAAATGTCACTCCACTTCCCCATAAAAGAAGATCTGCTATCTGAGGAACTAACTTGAAAACAGATAACACAATTCCCTCTCAAAAATTACTCAGAGGACGTGGCTGAACCACCTGCCAACAGTTTTTAATCAGGTTAGAATGTTCCTTATCACCTTCAAAATTCTGTTCAAATGAATCGTTATAGTTATTGGTTGCTTTTTGCTTTATTCTTTAGGAAGGCCTTGCTTGTTAAGGGCTCTGACTTTGTTCTTGTTAATTATGCAAATAAGGAAGTATCTAGTTTTCTGTTTATAGGAATGTTTAAAAAGAAGTAGAGAAAGTCAATGTTTCCTCCTCTTTTAAAGCTGTGTTTTGGAATCAAGGTGAAAATGGTAATACTTGGCAGAGCATAAATTGGAAGTAAAACATGGCATTGTGGTGCTGTGGAGATAGCATAGATAGTCCAATCCGCTAGGTGTGTGAATATGAAAACATGAATCCAGATCTGCTGAACCTAAACAAGAAGGCCTTCCCTTTTGGAAATCGCTTGTAATCATAGGACTGGATAAGTAGAGATAGGTAGGTATCTGGGACCTGTTAGCCAGCCAACCTAGCTAAACTGGTAAGCTCCAGGGCAATGAGAAAACTTGCCTCAAAAAACAAAAATATTCCCAAGTACCCAAGGTATAATAACAAAACCTGGTTTATAGCCGAAGTATATGCACTCATAAACATATTCACATGCATCAGTCTAAACAAAAAAAAATGTACACACACACATATATATCCATATACACACCAGGTACACAAGGGGGAGCTAGAAAAAGGAGTATGGAAGATGGGTGTTATCCAAGTATGCAGTGTGTGCTTGTATGATCTATTCAAAAATAAATAAAAAATAACATTTGAAATTAAACAAATTCAACTAAAATAAATAAATAGACATCGGCAGTACAGACACTTCCAGGATGAAATTTGTTAAGGAAAAATGACCACACACTTCTCCTCTGCAACTGTGTCCTCTGCACTGGACACCACTGTGTCCTCTGCACTGGACACCACTGTGACCTCTGCACTGTACACCACTGTGTCCTCTGCAGTGTACACCACTGTGTCCTCTGCAGTGTACACCACTGTGTCCTGTGCACTGTACACCACTGTGTCCT
>NC_022013.1:15891264-15897186 GCF_000317375.1 Microtus ochrogaster | reverse complement strand
TGTACACCACTGTGTCCTGTGCACTGTACACCACTGTGTCCTCTGCAGTGTACACCACTGTGTCCTGTGCACTGTACACCACTGTGTCCTCTGCACTGTACACCACTCTGTCCTCTGCAGTGTACACCATTGTGTCTTCTGCAGTGCATACCACTCTTTGCTGTGTAAACCACTCTGTCCTTTCAGTATACACCACTGTGTCTTCTTCAGCATCTAGCCCTGTGTCCATTTACAGAACCTGACACTGCCTCAGAGGCACATAGTCATTGCCTAGGGTCACAGGACAGAAAGAGCAGGAATCAAGTCATGTTTTTGTTTCCCTGGTATCTGTCCTGTGTTTAAGCACACAAATCAGGGTAAATATTTCCTAGTTCTGTAGTGTGGGTGAGTAATATCTTTTTGGAGATGCTTGGTTTGCTGAGTGCACATATGAATAGCAGCTTGCAGAGGATTAAGTGAGATTTGCAGCTACTGGTCACAGTGTCTGGTCTGTATTAAATGCTCAGAACTGGTTTCACTGACACTTTACTTTTCTTCTTTGTCCCTAAACTATTTTGTGGCTTCAGGCAAGACAACTTATTTCATATGCATCTAGCTCTGATCTTGGATTTGAGATTTATTGCTACATAGCACATGTGTAAAATTAAATTTTAAGATTTGGAATTGAGCTCATGAGATTTGGAGAAAACACTCAATAATTTATCTAGGTTATAAATAAACCAAATATCCACCTTAACCCTTACCCTACAGATCTATTAAAATACAAAGAAATTATAATATAATATAATATAATTAATATAATATTTGTAATCTGAGTGCTTTTTTTAAGAGTCATTCAAATGATAAAATTTTGGTTCAGCTAAAAAGCACACTATATGTGTTGCATAGACAGAGAGAAGAGAGTAGCCTTCTTGTTAAAAAATATTCACAAGTAGAATTGTAAAGTAGAGCTTAAACATCCACGGTGAAGTAAAGAAAAAAAATCCCGTTCTGATGCTCTTCTGAAGAAACCATAACATGCTATGTCATGATACTCCATCCCATTTTTATTTTTTGGATGCCCATGTTGTTTTTTTTTTTTTTTGGTTTTTCGAGACAGGGTTTCTCTGTGGTTTTAGAGCCTGTCCTGGCACTAGCTCTTGTAGACCAGGCTGGCCTCGAACTCACAGAGATCCGCCTGCCTCTGCCTCCCGAGCCATGTTGGTTTCTGATGTCTGTCATTAATGCTGAGTTGTCCCACCTTTAGATTCCATGACATCTTGTCTACATCTACTTGATGACCTTGTAACAGCATATTGGCATATATAAAAAGCATGCTAAGTATAAAGAAGCTCTTCTAAATAACAAAGGAAAATTTATATTTGGTTTAATAGCATAATTCATATTATCAGGAATGATTTTTATCTGGAAACTTTAAACAAGAAAAATAACCCAGGATCTCTTCCTAGGGAATGGAATTTTTCACAGTGAACTTAGTCTTCTTGCATAAGACAATTATCCCCAGGCCAACCTGATGCAAATCCTCAATTAAAGCTTACTTTCCTGAAATTCTAGGTTATAGAAAGTTGATGTCTGAACCTAACAACTGTTGTAATATGAGCGGCAGGGCTACGTTCCTGGCACCCGGCCGCCCACATGGCTAGCTTTTCCAAAATAATTACACGGAAACTGTACTCATTTAAACACTGCTTGGCCCATTAGTTCCAGCCTCTTATTGGCTAGCTCTTACATATTGATCTAACCCATTTCTATTAATCTTTGTAGCCCACGAGCTGGCTTACCAGGAAAGATCTTAACCTGCATCTGTCTGGAGTGGGAGAATCATGGCAGCCCCTTGATTCAGCTTCTTTCTCCCAGCATTCTGTTCTGTTTACTCCGCCTACCTAATTTTCTGTCCTATTAAAGGGCCAAGGCAGTCTCTTTATTTGAGCAATGAAATTAACACAAAACAGAAGACTCTCCCCTATCAAACAACCACATTAAAGAATGCAACTGGTTCACGCCAGTGAGGAGAAAGATGTGCCATGAGTCATCTGCAGCTGTTGAATCACAATTGTGTGCCATGCAACCTCGCAGTTTCGCCATTTACCCTGTCTATGCTCTGACTAACACTAACATCATCCACAGAGATATTCACTTCTAACACTACTGGTCACTTCTGTTTTCACGTCTAAGCTTTATTAAGGGAATGGCCACTCTGAAATTCTTTCTCTCAGGGTCCAGGATGTGAAATGGAATGATCAGTTTTTGAAACCAAGAGTAGATTCCTAAATATTAACACATTAGTGTGTGGGCATAACCTCTGATGTCCTCCTGGCTGGAAGCTGGTGCAGCACCATGTGGTCACTATCTTTCCCAGACATTGCTGGATGCAAAGCAACAGCCCCGGGTCCTTGAACTGTCATCCTAGGTTGGTCTCTGGCTGACCATCCTTATTTTGTTCACACAGGCTTTCTCCACACACAACACAATTCCATTGATTGGGTTTCAGTTTACTAATTTGCAATCATTTTCACCACTGACTCCCTGAGATTACACCTGGGTCACCTTGGCAGATGCTGTGGGAGACCACAGCCTCCTCAGTTCCACACTAACAGCTGTTTTGCTGCATTCAAACATGCAGGTCTAGCTACTGCATGGTGAATATACCATTTGGGAATATTTTAGACTTCTGAGTTATCTCCTTGCTCCACCCAGAATTAGATGGTTGAAGGAAATTTTATTACTCTAGCATGTTATTTCTTTCTTGGTGTTAGTCCTTTGAATTCCCATATGTATTAATTCATATTTTTCATAAACATAAATTTAATATACAAACCAATGTTGCCTCTTATAATTAATTTAAGACTTTGTAATATTACAAAAAATAGCAATAAAAATAACTGCATACTTTTTCAAAGTTGACGACATGCCATATATGATAGCTATGAGAATTATTTGTTAACTCAGTTAGCAATCTCCAGAAATAGCTACCCCACCTTTCTTCATTTTTAAAAATAAAATAAGGACCTGAATTTCCAAGAGGCTGAATGATTTAGAGTCTCTAATTAAGAGATGACAAATGTGTGATTTGATTATCCTGTTCCATAATAAAAATTTAGTTAAGGATTTATTACAGTTAACATCCAGACTGTGACAGTGCTAGTAGAAAAAAAAAAGACTTTAGGAAAAGCTGTGTGTGCTAAACGCATGAGGAGCTCACAATATGAATGCTGTAGATGTGCGAAGGAGGAGCATTAGTTCTTTCCCCCGTGTATAATGAAAATTATGTGCACTGAACACACAGTCATTGGAATTATCTCCAGTAAGCTGTGTGCTTTTTCAGGGGCTGTGGAAACACAACAAAAGAGATGACATTGGGACGGATATGAGGAGCAGACTGCTCCATCAACTCTGTTCTGAGCCTCACCTAATCAAGGGCTCCAGAAAGTTCTCTGGAAGAGGCTAAGGGATCTCTCTGGGTGGGGCAGTGTGAGACTGGTGAGTACTTCCTCCCTCGCCTCCCTGCAGCACATGAGTTACTTCACTGATTGGCATAATAAGGCAACGTATGAAAGGAAAGGTTTATTCTGGCTCCCAGGTCAAGGGAAATGTTCCACACGATGTCAGAAGCTTGAGGTAGCTGGCCACAGTACAGTCAGGATGCAAAGAGGTGAATGTTGGTGCTCAGCTCAACCTTCCCCTTCATTCTGTGTGGACCCCCAGGACATGGATTGGTCTTTGGCTCTCAGTTGACTTAATCATGTTTGTCTCCTGGGAGATTCTAGATCCTTTCAAGCTGGTTATCAGTGTTGAGCATCACATATGCTGTGCTTTCCTGTCAGTGAGTGGGAAGTTCTCTACATGCTCTGAAAGACCAGAGCAGCCCAGTTGGTATTGGATCTGTTGAAATCAGCAAAATGATAAATATCTCCTTAGTCATTTTGCTCAATCTGTCATAATATATCCTCTAAAGATTCTAAAGTGGGGTTCTAGTCAATATAATAATGTATAAAACAATAAAAAATAGAAATCAAAAATCAAGGTATTTTGATGCTGCTCTATTTGCTAATAGCATAAAAGCAGTCACAAATCAAATGCTCATCATGGAAGGTTGACAATAAGTAATGATAAAAGCAGAATTATGGAGGACTTTGTATCAATTAAAGTCATCAAGGTGCCTTAATTTGTATGTTGCTTTATTGAAGTCAAGGAAAAGGTTTGTAAGAAATTTTTTCTGGAAGTAGAAAGTTGGAATATAATACATTTATCTTGATAAATGTTTAGCAATAAATACTGAGTTTCTATAAAATGCTTATATTTAGAAACAGCCTACACATCCAATCATTTTTCACAGGAGTATTTTCCATGTGGAAATATATTAGTGGTTACACCATTGATGAAAATGACACTCATTCCCATGACTACAGTTGACTTCCAATAATCCTTTCAGGAAGGGTCAGATTTCATGTGTTCCTTCTTCATCCATGATGATTTTCAAGGCTGATATTATTCAAGTCTTGCAAACTGACTGCATCATTAGTGAAATGGCTAGACATGTACAGAGAGCACCTTTTCCGTACATTTCTCTTTCTTTGACTCTTATATTTTTCCTACTACATCTTCTGTGATGTTCTTTGATCCTTGGACAGAATGATATCTCTGCTCCATTTAAGAATGACCAAACTATATTTTGGTTGTGAGCCTAGCCTTTAATGGCTGAGCCATCTCTCCAACCCAAAGAAAAACACATATTTATCCTCCTGGATATTGGAAGTAGACAAGATCTCTGGGCAAAAGTTGGGAGCACGAGGGTGGGGGTAGGGTGGGGGGAAGGAAAGATGGGGATAGAGAAGGGAGAAGGAGAGGATTGGAGAGAGCTTGGGGGAATGGGATGGTTGAGATGGAGGAAGGGTGGATATGGGAGCAGGGAAGAAGATATCTTAACTGAGGGAGCCATTTTAGTGTTGGCAAGAGACCTGGCTCTAGAGGGGTTCCTAATTGTCCAAGGAGATGTCCCCAAATAGGTCCTTGGGCAGCAGAGGAGAGGGTGCCTGAACTGGCCTTATTCCATAGCCACACTGATGAATATCTTGCATATCACCATAAAATCTTCATCCAGCAATGGATGGAGATAGAGACAGAGACACACATTGGAGCACTGGACTGAGCTCCCAAGGCCCAGATGAAGAGCAGAAGGAGGGAGAAGATGAGCAAGGAAGTCAGGACTATGAGGGGTGTGTTCACCCACTGAGAAGATGTGACTGATTTAATGGGAGCTCACCAATGCCAGCTGGACTGGGACTGATGGAGCATGTGATCAAACCGGACTCTCTGAGTGTGGCTGACAATGAGGGCTGACTAAGAAGCCAATGATAATGCCACCGGGTTTTGATTCTACTGCATGTACTTTTTTGGAGCCTAGTCTGTTTGGATGCACACCTTCCTAGACCTGGATGTAGTGGGGGAGGGCCTTGGACTTCCCACAGGGCAGGGCACCCTGACTTCTCTTAGGACTGGAGAGGGAAGGGGAGGGGGGAGTAGGAGGGAAATGGAAGGAGGAGAGGAGCTAAAAGTATACAATGGAAAAAAGCGAGCATCTTCAACAAACTGTGCTGGCAAAACTGGATGTCAATCTGTAGAAGAATGAAAATAGACCCATATCTATCACCATGCACAAATGGATTAACTCAAGTCCAAATGGATTAAGGACCTCAATATCAGTCCAACACACTGAACCTGATAGAAGAGAAAGTGGGAAGTACCCTACAACAGATGGGCACAGGAGATCGCTTCCTAGGTACAACCCCAGCAGCACAGACTTTAAGGGCCTCATTGAATAAATGGGACCTCTTGAGATTGAGAAGCTTCTGTAAAGCAAAGGACACTGTCACTAAGACAAAAAGGCAACCCACTGACTGGGAGAAGATCTTCACCAACCCC